>NC_079168.1:34001525-34234025 GCF_947568905.1 Ostrea edulis
CCCATACTACCTCCGAGGGCCATATTTTAACAAACCTGAATCTGCACTATGTCAGGAAGCTTTCATATAAATTTTAGCTCTTCTGGTCAAGTTGTTCTTGAGAAGATTTTTAAATGACCCCACCCTATTTATTCATTTTTTCTGATTATCTCCCATTTGAAGGGGACATGGTCCTTCATTTGACTTGAAATCCCTTTACACAAGGATGCTTTTTGCCAAGTCTGGTTGAAAATGGCCCAGTGGTTCTGGAGAAGTCGAAAATGTAAGAAGTTTACAGACAGTCGGACAACAAGTGATCAGAAACGCTCACGTGAGCTTTCAGCTCAGGTGAGCTAATAATGATTTCGATACCCAATCTTCAAAACCGTGTTTCATGGTGTCGATCAAAGTCGGGGTGGACAGTGGGGGAACTGGAATCGGGTCATATTTAGTGATGAGATGAAGGCTGTTTTATACAAGAACATGTGAAAATTCACGTCTGGAGAAAGCCTGCTTGGAATGTACAGCAACTACTCGCTCCGATCCGGCATATCAACTATGTTCTGATGGTGTCTATCGTTTAATGGTGCTTGAACTTTGACCGAAATCGAAGGAAACAGTCCCAAGGTGATCCGGGTTAGAATAGGTCCTCAGTACCCCTTGCTTGCCGTACGAGGCGACTAAATGGGGCGGTCCTTTGGATGGGACCTCAAAAACCGTTCGTGAGATATGTCCGATTTCTGTTTTTTGAAAAGTCATTTTGTCCGGGGATAATCTTAAAAACGACTAAAGATAATCAAATGAAACTTTCAGTGATGACAGTTCTCTCAAATGTATAGTGGTTGTTTTGTAGTTGCGTTTGTCGGCGTCACTTCCGGTCGTCACCGGAAGGGATTTAAAGAATCGAAAATTTTAAACTTTTTCTTTTAAATTGAAACCCATACCAGTTTCTTTTAGGTCTCTTTCGAAGTCTCCAAATATATTGACCCCACCATTGCCGGTGAAGGGCTGCAAAATTCAGGTCTATGTTCGGCGCTTATGGCCATCGGACAAGGTTGAATCTTTATCTTTGACATATGAAAGAAAGATTCTCTCGGGGACGTTAAACAATATGCAATCAATCGAAGGAAATATAAACTCTGAAAAGTATATTTCAGTCCTAGATGATCATTAGTGTCCCCTTGTTGCGAAGGAGTTACCTGCAAGCCTCTTGATACTGCAGAAGGATGATTGTCCAGCACATCAATCAAGACAGACAGTTGAATGGAAAACAGCGAACAATATAACCACACTCACCTGGCCCGGTCACCTGACATTGATATTGTAGATTAAGTATGGGGAACAATCAAGATTTCACTGAAACACCACCTCGACGAAATTTTAAAAAAAATCGACATGACCTTATTAATGTTGTGAAGGAAATATGGACCTCTATCAATTCAGAGACGATTAAAACATGGTACAGATCGACACTCACACGATTGCGAGCTGTAATAAAGGCAAAGGGTTGCATAACCAAGTACCAGTAAGGTAGGATACATTTTGATTTCTTTTGGTGGAAAACCAACCAACCAACAAAACATCAGGTATGCTTTTAGAATTTATTAACGGCAGTCATTTTGCGTACTGTATTATGACCAGGTACTGTACAATATGCGTTTAAGATTTGTGGAGAGAGAATCGAGAAACATATAAAAAGTAAGAACTGCTATTGACACTTTTGCTGCAAATGTCTGGTACAAATATGACAAATTATAGAAATTCAATATTAAAAATTCTGTCAAATCACAGTATATAGCACTACTTCAGTTCGCAAATCACAGTATATAGCACTGCTTCAGTCACAAATCGCAATATATAGCACTGCTTCTGTTCACAAATCGCAGTATATAGCACTGCTTCAGTTCACAAATCACAGTATATAGCCCTACCTTTGTTCACAAACCGCAGTATATAGCACTACTTCTGTTCACAAATCACAGTATATAGCACTACTTCTGTTCACAAATCACAGTATATAGCACTACTGTTCACAAATCGCAGTATATAGCACTACTTCAGTCCACAAATCGCAGTACATACATGTAGCATTGCATCAGTTCACAGATCGCAGTATATAGCACTGCATCAGTTCACAAATCGCAGTATATAGCACTACTTCAGTTCACAAATCACAGTATATAGCACTGCATCAGTTCACAAATCGCAGTATATAGCACTGCTTCAGTTCACAAATCGCAGTATATAGCACTGCTTCAGTTCACAAATCACAGTATATAGCACTGCTTCAGTTCACAAATCACAGTATATAGCACTGCTTCAGTTCACAAATCGCAGTATATAGCACTGCTTCAGTTCACAAATCGCAGTATATAACACTACTTCAGTTTCAGTTCAGGACCAGATATTTCAAAGCTCCGTGACAGGCACTTCCTTGGAAAAGGGGGGACTATTGGCCTGTCCGGTGTAGAATGGTGTAACCGTTTAGTCCTCTCCAACAACATATTGCTGCCCAGTATTGTGGGGATAGTAAAATTGCACAATACCTTAAAGAAAGCAAAGCGTTGGAGATGCAGGTGACCTTGACCTTAGTGAATGTATGTACGTTGATGTGTAGCAGCCAACCAAGCATGAAGTCTGAAAGGTAAAGGAAGTGAAGCGTCCTCCATCTATCCGTTGTGCAAGCTTAGTGACCTTGACCTTAGACATACTAACCTGTTGAGCAAAAGGGACCTACATGTGCATCAGCCTATCAAATATAAGTCTACGAAGTAGAGCGTTCGCCATTTATCCATGCACCAGATGTTAAAGATCGAGCGCCAAGACATGCCCTTTATTCTACCAAGGGGGCATGCGACATTTTCCACTTTCCTATATTACAAGGATGCCAACAATCATCAAAACATAAGTTAGATACTAACCACACACCCATGTGGTTTATCTATATTGGGACACATTCGAAATATTGTGAGGTTGAAAGGCAAAAAGTCATACTAGCATGCTTCGCCTGAACCCAAGTTACAGACTACATTAAATTTCTGTAACCTCAATTTTATCAAATATATCTATGAAGTTTTCGAAGTAGGCAATGTAATGTTGAGAAATACAGTGTCATTAGCTCTTGGTGACCAACTTGAATCTACACTTTACAATGTCAACCAACCAGTAATTCATTGAATCAATGAAAATCCATACTCTTAAAAGAAGTGTCAAGAAAATGGAATCCAAGGTGGGGAATAAATCAACAGTATTAGAAAAATAATTCCGGACAAAATTTCTATTAATAGTCGGACGGTCCCACAAATTTCGTTTGCTGGGATAAAAAAGTATATGCAAGTTTTACATCAGATAATTGTGTTTCTTATGCGATCAGATTCCCGCATAAAACTTATACTAAGTGCCCGCTATATTTATGTAGAAAATTCAGAGAACTCCTTTTTTAGCACTCATTACTCTCTGTTGAACTAATTTCGTACTCTTGTAATGTTTTTGCAAGCGCCTTTAGACAGTCATGCCTCTCAAGGACAAACTCCAAGAACATCTGTGCTCTCTCTTTTCTACTTTTTCCTGAATTAGTGGACCATGAATTGCATATATCACGTGGGACGTTCTTCAGGTCTTTCAGTGTTGTTTCCATAAAATCGGAGTCAATTTCGTCCAGCAATAACTCCCAATTAGATATGATCCACTGTTTCGTTGATTCTGCAATGAAATCAACATGCATGTACTAAGTAAATGATTGTACTTGTCTATGTTAACAAATATATTTTACCTTGACTTGTACAGTGTAACGTACCGAATTCCAAGATTTCATCACGTGATATTTCTTTCGTGTTGGACTGCACAGGCTTACAGAAACGTTCTAGGTACAGTCTCCACACTTTGTCTAACTTAACGTCAGGTAATTTCAAACACATTTTCAAAAATTGTTCAACTTGCTCCTCTCGACTCGTGCCTTCGCTGGATAATACTTTTTGAATATCAATTTCATCAAACATTGTTTGAAGTTCTGACTTTAACAACAATTGAGGTTCCATTTCCTCTTTTAAATAGTTCCAGTTCTTTCTTATAGCATCCCTTGCACTGTGCCATTCTCTGTCATCTACTAAAAATAATAAACAAACCAGTAACTACTAAAAATAATTACACAATCCTAGATTTGTAATAGTTTTATTCATTCATTTTGCATGAAAAGAAAAACAATTTTAATAAAACTTACTTCTTTTCAGAGAATCTGATGTAGGGACTCTAACGTAAGCCTCTGTTCCTTGCATTGGCAGGTTTGTTTCACGAAGAATATGAGATACAGCATTTTTGACCATCTGATGACCATGCCGAATGAAAGATCTTGATCCAGGTTCTCGAGTGTAGCTCAATCGTAAATGTAAAAATGTGGATCCGTTCAAAGCTTTTCCTGTAAATTATTCGTAAAATGTTTGAACTACGTCTGCCCCAACTACGATCCAGAAATATCGATTCTATATATGCATGCACAGCCAACAGATTGCCTGAAAACTTTAAATGTGACCGTTCCGAAGACCAGGGTTATAAGGTCCTCTACCGAATCCAGATTAAGACCAAGATTACAAAATACACACCACTGTGATCTCAAAATCTCCTAGCATATTCTAAAAAAAAAAAAAGTATGGATAGATGTTAAAATTGTGCATTAAATTCCTTAGATTTTTGTTTTACAATCCATGGGTGTAATATGTTGAATTTAACAATGTTTGTTCTAGGATTATCTCCCTCACGCATAGCTCTTATCCTTAAACAAATTTGACTCCACTTTTTTGGCACACTGTTTTTGCCTATAATAGCTCTAAAAATTTATTGTTATTTCGGATTTCAAACATTTCGGTTGAGCATCACTGAAGAGACATTATTTGTTGAAATGCGCATCTGGTGCATCAAATTGGTACCGTATAAGTTTTACATTATGACCCCTGGGTCGAGGCCTCTGCTGGTGGACTGTTAGTCCCCGAGGGTCTCTACACCTCAGTAGCTAAGTACTTCGTTACTAGCTTGAAAATACGCATGTATATTTAATTGCTGTTATAAAATTTAGAAATTCATTTCAAAATTAAGGATTATCTCCCTCATGCATAGCTCTTATCCTTAAACGAATTTGACTCCACTTTTTTGGCACACTGTTTTTTGCCTGTATTTCGGATTTCAAACATTTCGGTTGAGCATCACTGAAGAGACATTATTTGTCGAAATGCGCATCTGGTGCATCAAAATTGGTACCGTATAAGTTTTACATTATGACCCCTGGGTCGAGGCCTCTGCTGGTGGACTGTTAGTCCCCGAGGGTCTCTACACCCCAGTAGCTAAGTACTTCGTTACTAGCTTGAAAATACGCATGTATATTTAATTGCTGTTATAAAATTTAGAAATTCATTTCAAAATTAAGGACTATCTCCCTCATGCATAGCTCTTATCCTTGGACAAATTTGGTTCGACTTTTTTGGCACGCTGTTTTTGGCTATATTTAGCTCTAAAACTTCATAGTTATTTCGGATTTCAAACATTTCCGTTGAGCAATACTGAAGAGACATTATTTGTCGAAATGCGCATCTGGTTCATCAAAATTGGTACCGTATAAGTTTTACATAGATATAAGAAAATTTGATGCTAGTACAGTAGAAATAAATAACTATCTTTTGACACGCAATATGCAGAAATTTTAAGTTTTCAAAAGAACATAGCAGGAGTAATGTAACTTTTATAAATTGCACATAAATCAAGTCTAGCCTCAAAATTCAAAATGGAAATAATGAAAGCGGGGGATATGACTCAAATTTTTGAATTTTTGGCCAAAATACTGCATTTTCAAACAAAATATCGGGTAAATTAATATAAATGTTTTTTAAGAGTTCTATTTACAAAACAAAAAAATACATCATCCAAATTGATGAATTTACAACATTTGAATTAGTTCAATCTCCACTACCTGCATCATAACATTACAAAATTGAAATACACGCCTGGAGGTATAATTATTGATGATATGTTGGATAAAACACAAACCGTAAAATCGTGCAAATTTAGATCTTTTCAATTAAAGAATCCTTTCGCCACAAAATGTCCTTTCCAAACCCTTTCAAAATTGGAATCAACATATAAATTTTCAACTTGATAGATTTAAGTTGTAAAAAATGATATATTTGGACTTATAGATTAAGTATTTAACCATTATATGCACGGTTATACATGTACCATTCTGTGCAAACCTGAGGGCTTAACTTCCTTAAAACTTCCTTAAAAAGTATCGCTATTCTAAAACGTTAATATAACACGTGTGGATAGGAATGTTCACTAAACCTCAGATAAAGATGTCGGGTGTACAGGTATACAATAGGTATTTCGGGAAATACTTTTATTGTTCCGGGGAACCATAAATTTGCTATTTGTGGAAATACCAATTCTGTAATTGTTTGACTACACCGAAACAATTTAAAGAGATTATCTATCTCAAACCTAGCTTCAACCGCCAATGATCCTACAACATAATTACGTCACCAGATCTCGCGATTCCTAAAATGCTCCACTTAACAAACATTTTGATTGGTCAAAACTATTGATGGATGCGCTGATTTTGCAGGGATTAGTCCTAAGATGGGGGAGTAGTGCAATTTCAAGGAAATCGACAGTTTTATCAAATTACTTTTATATACAGAATAATCATAATTGTGAAATATTCACGTCCCGTTAAACATTATACAATCAATCAGTCATAATCATAATTAATCTAGGGAAACAACCATAATGGGATGAAATAGAACCGACATAGGATGACTTAATCATTTCATGAGAGGGTGTGATATTTATCTATATATCTAGCATTAAGAATTACAAGATATCAGTCATATCAATACATACCTATGATGATAAATTTTTCATTATGAAATATTTTTTCAATCCTATTACGAGACGCTTCAATCCTTCCATCATCAGTCTGAATGAAGTCCAGGAAATTATTTACATGCTTTTCTTTCAACATGTAAGTCACGATAACTGGGCCACTTTGAAGCTCTGTCATGATAATTTCACCAGGATGCACATTTATACTTTTTGAGATCCAAAATCTGAGGTTATAGATATCCTCAGCGAAGGTTTCCAATTCTGCCACCATGATATGAAATGTTACACACTCACGCCCAAAGCCTGCAATATCACAAGAATAACTACTAAAAGTGCATATATAGAGAATATACGTATTCCAGTTTCATTCAAACACGCATGTAAGTTACACCGTTTGACAATATTTCAAAGCAATTTTACTTACATTCTGATGTGTCGGCACAAAATGATGTCAACTGAAATTTGTGTTCAGAAGAAAAGTCTCTACATGTTTCACAGAGATGTGGGGCGATAGGCTTCTCAAACAACCATTCGAGAAGACACATATTGTCCTGTAGGCGCAACTTGTCCATTAGATACCTAAACACCATTTTTGTGTTCATCGTTTTCACTAGGTCATGTTTAATAAACTCTGAATGAAAAAAGAAAAGAAATTACATTAAAACCTAAAATCGGATGTCGTTTTTGATATGTGTAGTTAATATACCAACGAAACTGAAAAAAAGTTTTGTTATACCATGCAATTTTGTCTTGATTGCTAATAGAATATCGTCCGTGATGCAACCACTTAATTTTTCCAAAAATTCCTCCAGTGCCAGTGACTGACGTGTATTCTCTGAAAGCTTAGCATCCTTTTTTGATCTTGAAAAATGGATGCTGCTAGAATCCTTTTCTGATCCTGAAAAAAAAGTTGCTAGTGTTCAAACCCGAATAAAACGAGTGTTCATATCCCTAAAAGATAGGTGTGGGTTTATGAATAAGGCAGGTTTCATAAAACACACTAAGCAGCAATTTTATGCTACACAGATATAATCATATCGATAAATGGAATTGCTTTATATATTTTACCTTTAAAATGTAGATTTTCTGCATAAGAATGACTTCCCAAACTTTCCTCAGACACCTTGTGATGTTCGTCTTTTTCATCAACATTTTCAGCTTCATTGACCTATCGCAATTGTTTCATATTACAAGCATGAATATAAAATGCATTTATAAAAAAAAACAGTCGTCCTCATCGCAAGCTGAGTATCCGATTTACTTCTCTCAAGTACATGGGAGTAAGCGAATTGGACGCTTGGCATACGAAGATGGAGTCAGTGTACCTCTTTTCATTAATTTGTATTTTTTCTTTTTTGTTATCACCTTGGGAAAAATTTTCATTTGGGTCCATCAATATATCTGCCTCTTTGCATCAATTTGGTTTCCAGATTACATCACAAATACCGTTTGAGTTTGTATAGCAGGATTTTACATTAAAAAGCCATCATGACTTTAAAATGACCCCTATTGTTTCCAGGTTGAACGGAAATCGATTAGCAATGGTATTTCACATAATGGAAAGGTGAAGATAACGAACAGTGATCAACCTCATAACTCCTGTAAAGAATACAAAATTAAACGTAATGCAAACACGGACCCCTGGACAGACCAGAGATGGGGTCAGGTGTCTAGGAGTAAGCATCCCTTGTCGACCGGTCACACCCGCCTTGAGCCCTTTTTTCTCAATCGGATAAATGGAGTATTGGTAAATTAGATCATTATAACGACCATAAAATTTGCGAAATACTGACTTTAAACGAGACTGTTAAAACTGTTAGGAAATATAAATTCCTTGGATTTGTTGTTACTATCACTAGATGTTTAAGCAAAAAAAAAAAAGAGAGAGAGAAATAATTATCGAAGTGAAAAGAGAATTTGAATTTTGTAAATAAAACCCATATTACCTTGAAAACTGTACATACTACCAGTTATTTCTCTAAGAGTGCTTTAAAAACTGAAGTACCTGAATTAACTTCATCTTTCATTTGTTTACGAACCATTGCAAAGAAACTATGCTGTTGCACAATAATCCGAAAAACCAATTTTCCTTTAATTAAAATTGTTATCTTTTCATATTGAATCTATGTATAAAACATATAAATAAATAAACAAACTTCGGTAGATAGTGCACTGCATTCTGGGAGGTCATCCATTACCACTGGTGCCGTGGGTTGTGCATCTCCTGTGGGGTTACATGTATCAACGTTCCTAGCCTCATCTACGTAAACGGAAAGGAGACCTTGTAAAATTCATCACAAAGAATGATTGACGGAAAATAAATATTTTCAAATAAAAATAAACAAAGAACCTCACCTGCATATACAATTTCTTCCTCAATGATAACTTTGACAACTTTGTACCGTAACGGAAGCTTCATCATCCATCGATATGCCATGTATTTCGTGGATGTTTTATCGGAGTAAAATGATCTCAGATTCTGAATAAGACATTTTCGAATCATAAAGGTCACAATAACACACCCTTCCTCGATTCCATCAACGATGACGTCATCAAATTGTGCCTGTATCAATGTTGAGAGCATGTCTCTTAACCTTTCAAGCTCTGATCGTCTATATGAGGATATATTCGGACAATCAATGACGTACTGTACTTTCTTATGATCTGTGAAACAAAGAATGTTTTTTAAAAATTCTATAGGTGTTTGTTAATTAAATGAAGATATAAATGTAAAATTTCCAATCATGAAATATCGAATTAAAATGAATGGAAAATGACCTGTTGATGAAAATTGCTCTCTAACATAAAAGACTTCATCTGGTCTGGCATTGGCATATTTTACACATCTGTCAAATAAACTAGGTTCTTTTGTGACAAGAAACAAACCCTGGAGAAATACAAGGTTGTTGAAAATTTTATATTTGGAATGTAAGTACTCCAGCAGGTCCATCGGCTCCTGTATATTACCTAGGTCTTCAGGTGTGTTTTCTATTCTATCTGGAAAAAAGAATTACATTTATGAAATATTAATCTATCATCCATTTTGTAATACATATGTACTTTCAAAACTATTTGACAAATTGTTGTTTCATATGTAGAAAGACGAGTTTTAAATTTCAAAATCAAATTGTACATTTGCTCTTTTACTCATATTACCCTTTAGTCGAGTCTTAATTCTTTTCACAAGTTTCTTCGAAATGCCTTTTTTCAAATCTTCCAGCAAGTCGTTGTATAACCAGTTGTTAGTTGCTTTACATAAATCTTCAACCATAGGTACACTTTTCCCAGGTTCTGTACATGTACCTAAGATGTATCGATCAAGTTTGAGGAATAATTAGAAATGGTTGCAAAACAACAAACAAAATCTTGGAGTTATTGAAATGTAATAAAACTTTTTACCATTCTGTACCGGTGCTGCAGAATTTCTATGCTGAAATGCACTGTTCTCTTCCAATTCCGTGCTATCATTTACTGTTGTAAATTAGAAAATAAAAAAAGTAATTATATGGGATAGTAACAGAGATTTGTATGGAGAAGCACCAACCATGATAATTATTAAGATTAATACGTGAACTTAGCCAACACTTTAGTTCAAAAGGTTAGAAAAAAGTTCCCTTACATGACCACCATCGCTTCTCCTAGAACCCGCTCCCACCCTAATTATGGTCCCTTTTGGTATGTTTGTTTTTACGTCCTCTCGAGAATTTTTCACTCATACTGATCCCTATTGAAATACCATCGGAGGATAACAGCATGATGCTGAATACAACAAATGCACAGCTGCCAAACAAATTGAACACCAGGACCAAATGTCCTCTTTTGCAGAACCACCAATACGAATTATTAGATTGCCATCTATGCTGCAGCACATTCCGCGAAGAAACTTCAGGAAGAGAGGTACTACCTTTATATAGACCAAATCTAGAGAAAGAGAAGCACTACCTTTATCAAGATCAAATCAAGATAAGTACTACCTTTATGTAGACCAAATCTAGAGAGGCACTATCTTTAGACCAAATCAAGAGAGGCACTAACTTCATCTAGACCAAATCAAGAGAGGCACTAACTTCATCTAGACCAAATCTAAAGAAAGAGGCACTAACTTCATTTAGACCAATTCTAAAGAGGCACTATCTTTATCTAGACCAAATTAAGAGAAACACTACCTTTATCAAGACCAAATCAAGATAAGTACTACCTTTATCAAGACCAAATCAAGAGAAACAATACCTTTATCAAGACCAAATCAAGATAAGTACTACCTTTATGTAGACCAAATCAAGAGATGCATTGCCTTTATGTAGACCATATCAAGAGACTGATGAGTTCCATACATTGTAAAATTCATGCTACCATGAGCAAAAATGGAGGATGTACCCGTTATTAAAAGTGGGAAAAGTTGTTAACACGTTACAAATGTGTTCAACATTAGTCTTCAGCACTAATCAGTCATCTGACTATTCCTAGCAGGACCGCCTTTGCTATGCTTACTTTATTGTGAGGAGGAATGATCTCTATGTAGTCCACTATACATTCTAGTGTTTCACTTCTTTTATGCAGGAGCAAAATAAATCATTCACTGTGAATTGCACCAGCAATGACTGTAAACACATATATTATATGTACTTCAATTGTCTTGTAAACCTAGCATTTTGATAATGGAAACCTTACATGAAGTCCTTTCATAGCGCTGTGATGGTCCAATTTGTTGAGGTGTGTTCTTTTCTAAAGAGCAATAAGTGATAATTAAAAAAATGTAATGAATATACACATGTATTCCAACATAATAATGTATTTTGAATCGAGAAAACATCATTTGAATCGCTTACTGAAGCAAAGAATGCGTCTTCGTCTTGCAATAAAGATTAGGACACCTATCCCTATTGCCATGACAACAATAATCACAAGCACAATAGGGATGTACAAAATCCTAAAATAGATTTTTGAAAGTAATAAATGAAGACTGTATGATATAGATCCGCCTGTAACATTGTATCACGTATTATATCTATATTAAATGATTATACATGATCAAATAAACACTATGTATATTCATCATTTATGCATTGATATATCTTGGATATACATGTAAATAAAATTAACAAGTATTCATTCTCTCTTGTTCTTTCTACTGACCCTGAGTTATGTTGCTCGACATTCCCTTTGAAAGTAGTCCCTGGGGTTGTTACGGTAGTGCGAGAACTACATTATAAAAGAAAAGATGAACTCCGTGATAACCTGATCATCAAAATCACAGCAAATATGTCCATGAAATAGATTAGCTGTCAATTACCTGGTCGAGTTCAGCTGTTGTACACGTGTTGTGGAAGTCCATGATGTACTGGAACAGTGGTTGTATACTTACAATGTACTAGTATTAAAACAGTAGCGTACTTTCATCATTTACAGTAAGTTTAACACTATGGATGACAGTAATCTGAATTGTTAAATACCTTAAATTGAAGTTTAAACAGTCTGGTTCAGCGGTATAACACTTTTGAACACGATTAATTTTCAAGCATACTGAATCTGAAAGTTTAAAAGAAGAGAGAAAAAGCGATTAATACAATAAACATAAATCATACTATATTACGTCCAGATTTTAGATTTTCTACTGATAGTATGTTCAATAAGAAGAGATGTATGTACTACGACTAGATTTATTCTCGAAAATGGGAATTTTGAAATGCACATTTGGAAAATGTCAGAAATGTCTGCTAGTTGAAATCATGTTTTAAACCTCTGTAATACAGATTTACCATATGTTATTAAGTCCTGTCCAAATGTACATGACGATATGAATACATTTTCTAACCATACATGTAACGGTACACATTAGAAAGGTACATTATGACGAATGATCCCATGCTGTTAAAAACTTATAAACTGTTAGACCGGTATTCCCAAAGACATGACACTAGATACATACGTTTGTAGGCATCCTTGGAGTGATACATTTCCTTTGGACATCCAGATGTAAACTTACTACAGTTGTAAGAGTTTGGGGCAGTATTCGCCCAAACTTCATAGTTATAAATAGGACAATTCCCTGAAAAATAAAAAAACGTACACTAATTTTAAAGAGGTTTTTAGAGTTCATTTTTAATGGAATAAATGTCTACTTTTTTAGTAGTATTGAAATATTGGAAGTATTGGATAATTTACAGCGATGTCGAGTATGTAGAAATCAGTCCATGCTTCTATTGTGTTCGCTTATGATGAAAACAAATTAGACATTTATTCCTTAAAATCATATTTTGTGATTCAAACTGTTTTGTTTTCAGATAGTAAAATCAAAAGTTCACTTGCTTTTAAAGAGAAATATAATACAACGAAACACCAAGTGTTTAATTCATTACCGACTAGAAAATGTGATTATATTTCAATGTTGCATGTACCTAGTAGAATACAACAATACCTTTAAGTTGGAGGAACATTTACTAGTGATTTACCTGGACCGATGGGCACACTTCTCCCACAGAATTCCACCGTCTCATTTAGGTAGGTGCTGGGTAAGCAGTGGTACACCTTCTCCTGCTTTAAGGGGTCATCTGAGGTCATGTCATGGAAACAGTTCATATTCTCGGATGCTTCTTTCCACGCTGTTACATTGTCAGGCGGTGGACAAGACGGCACTCTGTAGATCCAGCGCGGCAAAGGCACTGACACCACGGTGCCCACAGCAGCACACTACACAAATATACTAGTATAAAATAGCTTAACTATCCCAAGTAACTTTAACTGACAGTTAACTTGCCATTAGCTGCAGAACTGTAGCTCTCTGAAAAAATATGTATGTCAAAATATTTTTTCAGAGAGCTACAGTTCTGCAGCTAACTTGCCATTAACTTGAACATCTTAATAGCATTCACTTGACGTTTACTGTCAGTTAAAATTAAATAACTTTTGCGCAACTGGCCCCTGAATATAATTGACATATTTAAATGTTCATGTAGACTTACCAGAATTAGCAAAGGGAATATAAATATGGAACCATTCATGGTCTGCAGTGATGTTGAAAACATCCGAATCATCTGAAAATTAAAAACATTATCGTGAAGCATTCTTCATTACATACAGGAAATTGTTTAGCAACAAGGCAATAGTTCTTTTTTTTTTTTGCAAGACGTTGTTTCTAAACCGAAGACATCTTTTCTTGAAAGTTATATTGCAGGAAAAACACGAAGCCAAAAACATGATGATTACGATATATCAATCATAATATATTACGCAACATAAAATATAATATCTTGAGTATATTCAAATACTCGTAACCATGGAATCCGATTCTGTAAAATATTAAAACAGAGTGCTTAATAGGGGAGAACATTCAGAGACCCCTAAGCATTCTATTTCTATCAATAAATAATCCATCGTCGACAAGGTCGGTCCAGAAATTACGAAAGGGACCATAGAGGCATAAATTATTCGGGGGGGGGGGGGGGGGTCAGAGGCTTGCTCTTCCGGAAAATATGTTCTAAAAAGCAAAATCGTACGTTCTGGGGTTCGTTCTTTTTCATATTTCTGGAAATAGTAACCTGCAAAATTGAAATTTTTATAAATAACTTTGTAAAAGTATAGGAAAGTATCAGGAACAAAACTGAATTCTAAAGTTATTTTATATACATCAATATTTTATATAATAGTAGGACAGAAGGTGAGATCTATCTAAACAATCAGAAAATTTTTGTTTTGTCATATAAAGGACAGGGTGGCTCTGACAGAGAAGTTACACTTGAGATCTGTCGATGATTCTCTCTCTCTCTCTCTCTCTCTCTCTCTCTCTCTCTCTCTATATATATATATATACATCATTTACACAATTAATCAGAATTTTCTAGGCCGTAGTATTACACACAATCAAGTATCAAAATGATGTGTATGATAAAAAATAAAATAAAAAATACGAATTGCGTGCACATATGGATAATATGCACTTTGGATTATCTTTATTAAAAACAGAACTGTCTTATACACGTGTATTTGAAATTCTAGTTTCTGACTATTATTTTTTCTGTAAGAATATTTGTAATTTGTTCACCTCTCAGATGGGGGTCACTCAGGACTGTGATGACACAGGTAGCTCGGACTCTGTAGCCAGTGGTCTTTCAGATGTCATAGTGGTTTTCTGGAGAAGTCGTATGTTTGTGGATTAAAATTGTAAATCTTGATTTGACAAAATTGGCCGAGAAAACTGTCAATTCTCATTTTTCAATTCTTCTACCATTCCGTCAAATATATACACACTGTCCCTCTTCGGATATCATACATAGATTATGAATGAATCCAATTTCGGTATTAATCTCACCTCAGTCGCCACACTTTCAAATCTACTGTCAATGACATTGCACGTGTCGTATTTCAATATCTATCTCCAGCTTTTAGAGCAGTGCCAATTGCAACTTCTCAAATACCACACCTAAAAATGGAATATAAGTAAAAGTTGATGAGATAGCTAAACAAGACATGAAGCCCTCTATAAACATATCTAATGTCACCTTTATAACTATAACTGCCCGCCATTCTGTCGATACCCCAATAAAAAGACTCGAGTACCTTTAATTCGAATCATTTGTGTTAAACTGGTCTCATGTTCTCTAGTTCAGTTTGCAACGCCAGCAAGTCGGTGTCCAAATGTATTTTCATGAAAAAGTTTGTTTTTATCAATGAACACGGTCAACTAGCTTGACGCCAATGCTGTATACGTCATCAAAATCAAAACAATTTCAAAGAAATAGAACATTTTTTTTCCTCACACATTACACCTAATTTTTTTTTACATCTTAAAATAGATACTACTTTACACAGATAAGACCACCGATGATTTTAGAACTGGAAAAGTGACTGTCACTTGGATTGGCATTAGAAATGTTCTAGTGACTATTAATTTAAAACCAATTAATTGTGGTTAAAACAGCTGAAATAATGTATAATGATACGTCATACAGCCTCATAAATACGTAGGTGCGATAATTTAGTGCTCAATGTTTTTAAAGAGTGGACAAAATTTGTGAAAATTCGGACCATACAACTTCAAGTTCAAACAGGAAGAGAGAAAATACAACGGACCAGACCGGGATTTGAACCCGGGCCCCCTGAATCTCTAGTCAGCTGCTCTACCTTCTGCTAATCGAACCCGGCTTACCGCTACACTCCTCCCTCCTTAAATTGTCTTCGCCTTCGAAGACACAACCCAGATTCTTTTTGCCCCTAGCAAGACTTTCACCTACACGTCCACTCACTCCAGGAGTGGCAACGGCATCAAATGTAACAGGAAGGAAGAAAATGCAACGGACCAGGCCGGAATTCGAACCCGGGCCCCTGAATTCTCTAGTCAACCAACTGAGCTACCTGGCTACTGGCGATCGAACCTGGCTTACCGCTACATTGTCTTCAGTTTTAAAATCTAAATTAACATTCTTGGTTTAGGAACATAAACATGACTGACATGCCCTCTATTGATATTTTTATTGAATTGGTTTCAGACATCAGTTTCCCTCTTGAAATATCTACAACAGTGTATTATTTCCCAGGAACTTTGGCATTGCTCTCTTTTATTATGTGTAAGAAGAATAGTTGAGCCACCTGTAATTCTTCGTTAGGAATGACTCAAGATAAGGCCAATAAAATATATATATGTTGGTTTCCACTTTCCCGACCTACCCTAAAAATTTCTGCCGACCCTAACACATTTTTTTCCCATTCTCACAAATTTTGCAAATGTCATCACTACAACAAGAGTATATTTATTGACTTATTTATTAAGGATGTACTCTCGTGGTAATTTTACCGCGAGTGAGTCTCCATACTTTTTAAAGTCGTAACTATGGGAATGCGTTTGTTTTATTTCGTATGCACAAAGAAGAACATTAATATCTGTTTTTTAATTGTAAGTAATGTTAATAAACTAACAAAAATTAATTAAAACATGACAATTTTTTACTTATTTTCTCATTTTACGACATTCATGATGACGTTACGATTGTAAACAAACTCGAGCTCGAAGACGCACACTGTAGGCCTACGATGTCGCATTCAGTGTATTCTAAAGCAGTCCAGAAACATACATGGGCGATTCGTTAGAAGTAAAACGCAGTTATAGATCAGTCTGCATCCGATATTCTCACAAGTGAGTGGCAGACAAAGAAAATTACAGACAAGCAGGCACAACCACGCACATGGTGACACACTACAGTACTGTACATAGTGTCAGACGAGAGGGGGGAATGAAGGATGTTAGCGATGTAGTACCCGAATCAGAGGCTGCTGATATAGTATTGAATGAATTTGTGAGTTTTTCAATATACAAGAATTTTTTTTTTATGAAAATGAAATCTACAAACTATGTAGATCTGTACCTTCTTCCCGATCCCGCCTAGTCGGTCATGAGCGAATGTTCAATGTATCATTATTGAAGCATCATTTTGATTAAAAAGTGTAATCTATATCATTGTTTTAAAAAATCGCCAAAGTATACAGCGAATTTAATTCATTAAAAAGAGTTCAAAGGGAAAAGGGGGGCAATCTAATTAAAATTAGATCTTTGATCCGCTCATGCAATCGCTACGTGTAGCGATTGCATGAGCGGATCAAAGATCTAATTTTAATTAGATTGAAAAGGGGGGTTTCTCCCATCTAGAGAATTATGGAGTGCCATTCGTGTACAAATTAGTTAAAACAAAAGATAATTTTGTTGACTATATATACATGTATAGATATGTTTTTTGGGGGAGCTACTAGATCGATAATTTGTTTCTAATCAGTTCTTGAAAGTTCAATTATTTTATCAAAATTTTATTTTAATTATTCCTTCAAAGCGTAATTGTCAAAAAGTTTTGATAATGTTAAAATCTGTTTATAGGGTATTGAAAATGCACATTTAAAAAAAAATCCTGATTAGAATTTTAGCATATATTTCATAAACAGTCATTTATGGACGAACAAATTCATATATAACATTTTGCCCAAGAAATTCTTTTAGAGTAACAATTTGTTGGGCAAGGCATTAAAACATAATCCCTGGCTAGTTGAAGTTGGTGTATTAGCAGTCTGGTGGTAAACCTAATAGTATATTCTGTTCTACTGTTAAGAATTTACAGTATTGATATAAATTGAGTTCCAATGTTTGCATTTTAGCTACATCCATTTGGTAACCACAGTGAGAGGGATGAGTCGTGCTATCATCATATGAAGAACCATACCAGGAAGTGCAGATTTCTTCCTCAAGGCCACATGGAAGTTGACTGTTAAAAGTAGTTTCTGGATAATAACTCAAATACTTTGCATTCTATTCAAACCAAATTTGGACATATGGATACATACAAAGACTGCAAGATGCCTATCAATTTTGGGGTCAGAAGGTCAAAGATCAAGATCACAGTGCATGGAAATTAGAAAATGCTGATGCGGGGGCATATGTTTTTACACAATCTGTAGTTATAAATGAATTAGTATTGTATATATGCATATATTATTTATGTTTTCTGATTATTTATCATATAATGAAATAAATATATAGAATTTGTAAATATGAATTGAAAAATACACATTTTATAACAAATCATATATTGTTATTGTTTAGAATGTATGTCAGTGTAAGAAGGGGGGTGGGGACACAAAATGGTTCAAATCTTTGTTCCAATGCACACTACCCCACACGTTTTTTTTTCATTTAAATTAAGCAAAAATATGATTCAAATCTACATTAGTAATTTCAGAAAAAGTTTGATACAGATATTCTCCCTAGGTTGAATTTTTTTTATGAAATAGGTCTTCAAATTTGTGTGATATTTTATACAATTATGTTAATTAATACTTGATTTTTTTGTAGAATTGGTGATATATTTTATGTAAAAGTTATTGAAATAATCAATTATGCTTAATTTTCATAAAATAAAAGAAAGCCAAGATTATTCTGTCCTTAATATTTGTTTTATAGTGTGTTTCTTGTGAAAATTGGTGATTTTCATGAAAAATTAAGTTTCAGCAAAGGGGCAGCTTTGAGGGGCTGTAATTCTTTAAAGTCCACACTAACATACTCTTTTTTTATGTTTTAAATGTCTTTCGGATAAAGATGTATCAGTTAAAATGGTTTATCAAAAAAGTTTGATACTTCTGAAAAAATTCAAACCAGGAGAGAACATCCTTAAGTTATTTATTATGCACTAATACTAGACAGATTCCTAAACACAGAAACAGTTTTTGTTTACAGTAAAGTGAAGAAATGTGTTGACTCATCATATAACTTTTATTTGATTACTAAATAACCACTTTATCTTATGCTTGGTAGAATACTAAATCATCAGAAAATTATTCAACCTATAAAAACAAAACAAAAAAACCTACCTACCGACCCTTAACATTTTTGAGGTGAAAGTGGAAACTAACATTTTTTTTTTTTTTTGGCCTAAACAGTTTGATTTATACAACCCTAGCATAGCATAGCATAGCGGCAAATAAATAAAACGAGTTAAAAATCAGTGTCACTGGCGGATTTAATTCATTGAATAGGCTATGAACCAATGGGGTCCATCGGTAAAGGGACTGGTTCACGATTTTTGAAAGAAAGAAAAAACTTTTTTCATTTTTTATGTTAAACATTAAAAATATAACTCATTTAATGTTGGCAGCCAAAAATCTGACCTTCTAAATGCAAGAATAATAACAATATTTTAGCCTTAAATCTGTGTTGTGTAAACAAAGACTCGAGTCTTTATAAGTAAATAAACAAACCAGTGAAATATTAATTTTGTAATATAAAGCATCTTAATTTTGCATAGTCACAAATTTTATCATTTAGATGACACATTTTATTCAAAGAATGCTTAAAATGTGAAAGATATAATAAACTTGGATCGATATCCATTTCTTTTGAAAATTTTGTTAACAATAACATACCGCAAACTTTGTTTACAAAACAAATAATAAACTATCTAAAATGAGCTTCTGTGATAATTATGTATTATAACCTTAATTTTTATGTGAAATCTTTTAAACACACTAGAAGAAGATTTTGATCATTAAAAGTGAAAAACAAATCGCGAATCAGTCCCTTTTTAAATAGGCAGGGGCCGGGTATATGCCATGCCCCCCTGAAATTTTCAAATTTTAATGCAATTGATTGATTGTATATTGTTTAATGTCCCTCTTGAGAATATTTCACTCCTAAGGAGACGTCAACATTGCTGGTGAAGGGCTGCAATATTTAGGCCTATGCTCGGCGCTTACGGCCTTTGAGCAGGGAGGAATCAATATCGTGCCACACCTGCTATGACACGGGGCCTCGGGTTTTTTATGGTCTCATCCGAAGGACCGCCCGAGCCCCCATTTAGTAGCCTCTTACGACAAGCAAAGGGTACTTAACTGAGGACCTATATTCTAACCCAGATCCCCACGGGAATTTTATGGCCTTTATTTATCATAATTATATCCTCACAAGTGACTTCAGATTATAACTTTATAACATGATTTACACTTAATGTGAACAAGATATTCGTTTTAAACCAGATTTTATTGTCAAAACACAGTAAAACACGGGAGCTGACGGGAACTTTGCCCCCTGGGCCCCCACTGGGACTTTGACCAGGATCCACTGGGGGCCTTAAAGCGGGTTCCAGATCCCTGTCCTTCATATTTTCCCCACTCCCCTATGTACAATGAAATCCTACATCTGCCCATGTGTCTGAAAGAACCATATACATGTATCGGTAATTTTTAAATGACCTATGGCCTGGACCCTACTGTAATTAAATACTGAACAGGAAGCAAATTACTTTTAAAATAACAAATATTTAATTGAAATCATATGTTGACTACTATTTAGGTTATATTATCTGGAGTAGTACTGCGTGGGTGATTTATCCTTTAGAGAAAATCATCATGTGTTAGTAACCTGAAAACTTCGGGTTCAAAACAGTATGCATTGTAAATCTATACTAGGCCCCATTACATCTCGGCGTATACACATTTAAACTGGTAACTCTCATACAGAACATTCTACGGTGCATTAACTAATAAAGTCTTACGGGCCTACCTTAGTTTATAGTTATATTCCATTGACGCATCACTCCGCTGGGATTTCTAAGGTGAAGGACAGTGAAAGTGAAAGTATATAACTTAAATTATCACAATCAGTAGTTTTGTCATGATTTAGTCAACATTAAGCTAATCTAAGTGTTGTTAATACTAATCCATAACATATATTTGTACCCACTACAATGTAGCCTAGTTCTTTATTCGAGGAACCGTGAAAAACATGGTTACCTATGGTGGAACAAATGGGTTATAATTACATATCAATGATAGCTACCTCATAAAGATATTGAAAGATATTCTAAATCTGGACATATCATAAGTCTTTCATTATAATATTTAGTGTTTATGATGATTTAGGGAAATGGTGGCTTTTTGTTGGGGGGGGGGGGGGGGGGGGTCATGGTTAGTTTTTTATTATTATTTATTATCATTAATAAATGTCAAGACAATACAAACGGTTGAACCAGTCGTATAATTTGCTTTCTTCGGTATGTAATTAAAAATGATATCAATGACAACGATGTGTGCAGCTAGCTCGTGTAGATAAGTAAGACTAGTGTGTTTTCTATACAAAATTTGGTCTCTCTTGTAGATTATGCATATATTCATATTGTTAAAGACCGAGAGAATGTTAATTTCATTACTGTTTTCTCTGTAGAAATTTTTTTACTGTTAGTGTGTCCATTTTTGTATATGATGTAGCCATTTTTTCGTAGTGTATAGTATGTGATATTTGTTTATGTAATATACGAGGGCTGTTCGATATCTCGTATGTATTGTACTACAGCGCGATAACGCTTTGCACGATTTCGTGGGTGATGATACTCTTGAATTGCTCTTTTCAATATCTCTTTAACGGTATAAACAAGAACCTTTACCTCCACGTAGTTTTAAACTTATAGTCATTTCAATAGAGTCAGTCGTTGACCACTGTTGTAAAAATGGTTGGGAAACGGGTTGAGAATGTTGAAGAAACTAGAGCTTATATAAAAGTTCGCACAAAATTCATTCGGTAATGCAGATTTTTAATGAATGGGGGAAGTTTATGGGTCTGATAGGGTATCTTATGAGACAGTTTGTTGGTGGAGAAAGAAATTTTTGACTGGGAGAGTCCTTTAAAGATGCAACAAAATCTGGCCGACCTATGACAGGCAAGGCAAATGTCTCAAAAGTCAGTGAAATAATTGAAAGTGATGGCAGATACACGATTCGTGATATTGCCAAAGCTGTTGACATATCGCTATCGCTATCGCGGGTGCATTTCATTTTGAAGCGTATTTTGAAAGTACATTCTGCCATATGGATACTGCATATATTGACAGATGACCAAAAACGGGTACGAGTACAAACCGCTGAGCAATTGCTCAAAATGTTTCCCAAATTCAATCAAATAAAATTTGCGAACATTGTTACTGGTGACGAAACATCGGTTCACTATTTCGAACCAGTAAGAAAAATCGGAAACAAAATATGGCGAACTAAACCTGTAGTTGCCAAAAGAACCATAGCACAAAGAAGGTTCTTTATTGTATATTCTTCTCATGGGATGGTATAACCGTACAAATTCCAGTAGACCATTCCTCACGATAAATTAAAGACTAGACTTTTTGACATCATAGACAGTTGCTTCTTCAACAAAAATGGAAAACGAAAATATTCCTATCTAGTGATCAGTCATCCAAAAAATTACTTTGTTGTAACTCCACTCGGATTCCACGCACAGGTACTCTGAAGTTGAAATAAAAAATATGCTGGAGTTCTTTATTGACAATATCTTCATGGTGTTTGGTGATCAGGTCTTCCAACAATCTGTTGGAATTTCCCATGGGCACGAATTGTGCCCCTTTGTTAGCTGACCTGTTTTTATTTTCCTATGAAGCAGAATTTATTTTTTTTAAAAACTTCTACATGAGAAGAAAAAATCTCATACTGTGCCTTCAATTCGACATTTAGATATATCGACAATGTATTATTTATTAACAATAATGATTTTCATTCATATGCCGATTCAATATATCCCAGTGAACTCGAAATTAAAAACATCACAAAGGCGTCCACTGCTGCTTCATACTTAGATATTTTAATGAAAGTAGATATTAACGACACACTAACAACTCTATTCTATGACAAACGAGATGATTTCAAATTCTCCATCATCAACTTCCCATTTTTATATATATAGTAATATTCCATTATCACCTGCATATGGTGTTTACATCTCTCAACTGATTCGATACGCAAGAGCTTGCTCTGCGTATGGTAAGTTTTTTAAATCGAGGCAGGCTACTGACAAACAAGTTGATGGTGCAGGGGTTCCAACAGTCGCGTTTAAAATCAGCATTTCGCAAATTCTATAGCCGTTATAACGATCTAGTTTACCGATACAACCTATTATTGGGTCAAATGCTGTCTGACGTGTTCTCATACGGATTGTTAAGCCGTTCTTGGCACACTGATTTTGACCGCGGATACCTCCGTTTACCTGATCAAGATATAGGGCTCACGGCGGGTGTGACCGGTCGACAGGGAATGCTTATTCCTCCTAGGTACCTGATCCCACCACTGATATATCCAGGGATCCGTGTTTGCCCAACTCTTTATTTTGTATTGCTTATAGGAGTTATGAGATTGACCACTGTTCGTTATCTTCACCTTTCATTATTAATGTATCATGTCCAATTTAAGTTATTGTCCATCGCCATGGTACTTCTACACTGACCAAAACACCCGCAAAATTGAAAAGATACAGGAAAGAGCTTTAAGATTTATTTTATTTACTTATGAATATTACAAAAGCACATATGAAAATTTATTAAATCGATCAAAATTACCATCATTAAAAACCAGGAGAATGCGAATAATAGCTCTGGAAACTATAAAATTATTCACAAAATTAGCCCAATTTTCCTACAAAATTTAGTTGTTATAAAAAAATCCATTCATACTATTTTAGACAAACGAATACAGCTGAAATACCCTAATCAAGAACAACCAGGTATGGGGTTAAATCTTTCAGATATGAGGCAGCAAAGTTCTGGAACTCTTTACCAAATAGCAAAGTTCTGGAACTCTTTGCCAAATAATGTCAGAAATTTCTCATCACACAGTCGGTTCTCAAATTATATCCTAGATTGGTGTGGAGAAGTAACATATGTAGCTCAAGCAGACTCCAGCCTTGTCTGCCTAAATCTTAATCTAAACTATTATTGTTAATCGTTAAAGTTTACTTTTCCAACTGTGTTAGTGCTGTGTATCTTACCCCTGATTCTTCTGTATGTATCTGTGTTTTATATGGTCCCTGTATATCTGTGTATGTTTATATTTCCCATCTGCGTTAGTGCTGTATATCTTACCCCCTTCTTATCCCCGATTCTTCTGTTTGTATCTGTGTTTTTAGTCCATGTATATCTATGCATGTTTAATGTTTTCCAACTGTATTAGTGCTTTGCTTCCTAATTTTTTTTTTTATCCCTGTTTCTTCTGTAAATGTATGTGTGTCTTTTTCTTTTGTTCATATAGTATGTGGGGGTTTTTTTTGGCACAATATAGTGGAAGGCATTGGAAAAGATTGGCCAAAATCAAGAAAGGATTTTTATTTTTAAATATGTTTGCTTTTATGGGTGTGCATGTATATGTCATTTGCGCTGTGTGTTTTTATGCTATATAGTCGCTTAAAGAGATTTTTATTGTAAGTAATTCTGACTCTAAAGAAAAATAACTCCTCTCTATATATATACAGAGAGAGAGAGAGAGAGAGAGAGAGAGAGAGAGAGAGAGAGAGTACATGGTATCACTTCATCACTGTACGCCTGAATGATAGCCTGGTAAACTTCTGCTATAAAGAGGCAGATAGTGTTGTGTGCCACTTTGAAGCCGTATATAAGACCCGGGCAGCAGTTCTCGCCGTAAGCCATACACCGAAGGCATTTCAGCACCAAGTGTCCTACGTTTTCAACTTCTCAGAAAGTTTCTGTTCGATTTGGGTAAAACCCTCAGACAATTCATGACTGTCTGCCAGAGTCAAAGTCTCCTCGTCTGAGGCCTAACCCAGTATCTTATGTGAGCTCTTCTTTTTCTTCTTTCCCTGTATTTCATAACATGGGCGATCGCAAGATGATCTTCAGCAGCATCTTCCTCCAACTGCTGCAAACAATTCACGATTTTTGGCCTTTATTTTGAGCGTCTAGCGGGCCATGGATCTAAAAGAGCCAACAGAGGAATGATCCAAAACTGAACGACTACTAATATTTATAGCTATGTCATAAAAGGTCGCCTACGTTTGTACATTTCCCTTAACACAATCGTCCCAACTCCTCAGGAACTTGTGTAAATGTCGAGTAGACTAGTCTGAGCTTGTATATTCTCGTAGAAAAATTTCGATTCTGGAGATATGTTGTACACACATCGTACATATGTTGTCTAAAACTCGTGTTAAAAAGAAACTGTTGTTCGTTCTAACATCGTGTCAGTATGAAAGAGAATTCAAGCAGACACCGAACTGATGTCCCCATCATCAAAAACCATCGCAAATTCGTGTATGATTTGGCGAGATATAACTCGCCAGTACTCATAATAAATCATACCTCCAAATTGTGACACTGGGATCGGGGCTTAAGGTTACATGTTACTTTTTTTCCCGAAAACTGTGAAATAAATACTTTTTGTAAATTTATGGTTTCCAAAACAAGTTTTTTCAAATGTTATATAGTGGTAATATTTCCTGAATAGGTTTAAAGTTGACATTGTACTGATATTACTACTCCCAGTATTAGGCCTGGTTGGTTCAGTGGTTGCAGATGTGCAAATGCAAAGGTTACGATATCGATTTCCGATTGATCCACTTATTTTTTTCCCCTTCGGTCTTTACTACAATAACTTAATAATGCACATATATGTATACAACTTTCTGTAATGCATAAAAGTTTACTTTACATTTTACATACCATAACCAGATATTATCAAAGCAATCTAACTCTTGAGCAGACCTGGTAATACACCCTTTTCGAGTTTTTTTTATGAAATTAAGATGGAAGTGAATTGTACATGAAACGTCATGAAAAATGATATAATATTGAGAAAAGTTGCATGTATTCTGAATGCATCATTACAAAAAACTGAGTCATAAAAAACTAAATGTTCACTATTTTATCAATCAGAAACATGATACATAGCATTTTTCATTGCAAATGTGCAGTACCAACATTAAATATTAGAAATATGGTTATCAATGCGTACATAAACTTCAAGAATTTAATAGTATTCCATGTATTTACAGTATTTGGCACACGTAATTATTATGCAGAATTTCAAAGTAAAGTAAAATGAATTAAATATACATTATCTACAGTCAATACGCCGGTTTCGAGATACACCCGAGTTATTTCCTTTTGGAGAACTCTCGTGGATAGTGAGGCGCGAAACAATTTGTTTACACGCGGGAATGGGACTAATATTCATCACAGCGTAAGTGAATGTACTGAGTAAGGTTCTCATACACTGTTAGATCACCCGAATTCGACTGATACACAAACTAAGTAAGTTATAAGTATTTAAGGAGTAATTAAATACATAGAATTCTTATCATATCACGTTATTTCGTTGGTCATAAGTACCATATCAAATACATTACTTGCAAATATGACATTGTTTTTATGTTTCCACTTTAGTAAAACGTTTCTTTCGATAGTATTTTGTATTTCCCACATGTACATATTAAAAGAGAAGCCGCTTTTAATACATTTCATCGTCTTTCTCGCTGACTGTAGGTCCACTCTGTCCCACTTAGTCATTCAAAGTTCCACTAAATGCACCTTCTACACAGAAGAGTTCGTATCTCGAAACTGGCGTATATGATTATACATTCAATGAAAGGTGGAGAAAACGAACAGTGATCAATCTCATAACTCCGATAAGGAATACAAAATTACGAGTTGGGCAAATACCATATATTCAATCAAGCTATATCTGCAATATACATGTATATGAGTATAATCTCTAGAGATCATAAATAGAAGAATTGCCTTATTAGGTATGATCTATAAATCTTGGTAATATTGCTAAAATATTCAATAATCAAACACATAAATTATGTCAATGGAAATATGTACAGACATGTGATATGGATTTTTTAAAAATCTGTTTATCAAAATCCAGCTGCAAATGGAGAGTTTTATCTGATTTACTAATAACAATGTTCATATAAAATAAACTATCAATATCACAGATATATGTAACATTTCGTTCACTATGGTTTAATATGTATATACATACACATGTACAATATACACAAGTATATGCATCAACAACACTTTAGAACACAAGATCCACCCCAAAAAATTTGTTATACAATTTTATAAAACTATTTCTAATGTTTTAATATTGCTAAAAATAATATTAACCCCGTTTCATACATTTCATGTATTAATGACCGATTTACATTCTTGTTTGAACAAAAAAATAGAAAATCGCAAGTAAACACAGCAAAATTTCACTTCATTTGATGCGACTAAAATCTTGGATATCCTATGACCTTAATTATTGATGAAAAAGAACTGAATGAAAATTCAGAAATTATATTTTTTTTGCAGAATTTAAAGTTGCTGTTGTTTTGTTTTTGCTTTATTTTGTTTGTTTTTATTATTGTTTGCATGAATAAATTACATATGGTAATGATTTCCGCATGCGATCTTTTTAAAATAAAACCCTCATCCCACAAACATTTTATACACTGTAAATTATCGGGATAATGTACAAATAACAATGTTCAAAATGGTTGCCCTGTGTAAGATAAAAACATTAAATTTTGGATGCAATAGTTAATGCAAAAATAAGTAATTCTGTCACTCTTTAAAATATATACATAATATATCATATATTGTTACATCGAATTCTTCATTCCACATGCTTTTGCCAAACCATCATAAATATCTGTCGACGATTTGCGTTCTCTTGGATATAATTCAGGAAAGTGTTTGCCCTTTCTTTCCGATTCCTTCCTGATGCACTGCTGCATTTCTGCTTAATGTGACTGGGCACATAGCGGATCTTTTCAAATGTTTCGTCGATTATGGATGAATCGATCTCCTCCGATACCGTTTCAAAATCCGGAAGTGTCACTGGTAAAATCAAAATTGTCATCAAAGGGATATCTTGTAATTGTTAGGTATTTTTAAATACACGACTACTAACATTTAAAAGTTTGAATCTTCTAGTTGAATTTTGATTAAAACAAGAGGCCCACAGGCCTTATCGGACACTATTAGCTGATATTAGCTAAAATTCTCACTTGCCCCAAGGACTATATCTATAACACTTTTTCCATTTTGCATATATAATTTAAATTATAATATGTAGCAGCAGTATAAAACAAGATGTCTTTCCAAAACAGAAATCCCGTGGGTATCCGGGTTACAATAGGTTCCCAGTACCCCCTTGCTTGTCGTGAGAGGCGACTAAATGGGGCGGTCCTTCGGATGAGATCGCAAAACCGAGGTCCCGTATCACAGCAGGTGTGGCACGATAAAGATCCCTCCCTGCTCAATAGCAATAAGCGCTGAGCATAGGCCTAAATTTTGCAGCCCTTCACCGGCAGTGGTGACGTCTCCATATGAGTGAAATATTATCGAGAGGGACGTTAAACACTATTCAATCAACCAATCAATCCAAAATAGAAATGCACCGAACGTATCCATAATAATGAAAGGCATTGCATAACATATGTTATATTAACACTATATGACTATTTTGGAGCCGACGTAGAGTCAGACCCTTTGTGTTGTGAAATTCCACAATTTTTGTACATCCCTTTCGTCTTTCCCTCATTCCATGGGGAACCGGGTTAGAATAGGTCCTCAGTACCCCCTGCTTGTCGTAAAACGCGACTAAATGGGAATGTCCTTCGGATGAGACCGCAAAAACCGAGGTCCGTGTCACAGCAAGTGTGACAAATAAAGATGCCTCCCTGCTCAATGGCCATAGGCGCCGAGCATTGGTCTACATTTTGCAGCCCTTCACCGGTAATGGTGATGTCTCCATATGAGTGTAAGATTCTTGAGAGGGGTGTTAAACAAGATACAATCAATCAATTAATTAATCTTCTTTCCCTAAAATATGCATGAAAATATTAAAATAATGAGCAGTATATGCATGTAGAATTTATACAGCATCAGCAAATAAAAGAAGTCGTTCAAATGAAAAAGACAATAAATCATTATAATTTTAGCCCCACCTAGAACCAAAACTCCTACCCCTGGTCGTAGAATTTACAAATTTGGTAAAAGGCTACATGCTTCTTCTAAAGATTTATTTAGTTTCAATTTAGTATCAATGATATTAAACAAAGTGTTACGTAATTAAATGTTTTACACAAGAATACTGTATGTCATATTTGGCCCTACGTTCAAGTCAGAACCTCTATCCCGGGGATTATGAAATTTATGGTAAAAGTTTACCGACTCTGAATTTTTCTTACAGATATACATAGGCAGAGAAGAAAAGTTTTGAAAAGGGTCAATTTCTAGCAGTTTTTGCCCGCCCCGAAGGCTTTGGGGGTACAGAAGTATTGAAATTTACAATTTGCCCTTCTCGTCCCAAAGATGCTTCATACCAATTTTGAATATACATGTAATTGAAATGGTAGTTATTATCAAAAAATTTTAAAAAAAAAGGAATAAAAACAAGTTTCTACAATATTAATTGAAACCTAAATATAGAGGTTCAATCAATGCCTATCTTGTCGATATTGGACAGTGCTAGAGAGTATTGAAATAGTAATAAACTCAATACAATGAGTGTAGAAAGTATTGTTTCCCAAAACTCCATTTCTAGGCAATATTTTTTTAAATACTTATCGAACACTAATACTTGATACAATTAAATATATGGTTTCTCGTGATTGCTCACTGCAATCTGAAGCTTTTGCAATTTCTTTACATCTACATTGTGCAACAACTTCAAAGAGTGTTCTAACTACATAAAATCTTGTGCTTTGTAACAAAATGACGAATTACAGTTGTAGTACTACAGCTAAATGATACCTGGATTTTTATTGGAAGATGTCTTGGTGTAATTTGTTTCGTCACAACTTTCCTCATGTTCACCCACAGAATTCAATATAACATCTCTTGTCACGTCAGGTAACTGATCGACCACATCTATTACGATGTTACATTTTTCTTCTCGACTTTGAGCCAACGTTTTATTGATTCCTTGCCCTTCTATTACTTTCTGTACTTCACTGTTCCTTAGAATCTGTGTCGGTTCCAGTTCCTCCAGTAAACGCTGCCTCTCCTTAGTACCTGTCCTCTTTTTTCCGATTTCTGGTTCTTTGGAGAAGAAAAACGAAATAATGGGACAATTAAGCAAAAATATTTTGATAGAGTAAATGTATCATCATCACTGTGATAAGATTTCCGATTTCTGGTTTTTTAAAAACGAAATAATGGGACAGTTAAGCAAAAAATATTTTGATAGAGTAATTCATGACTGTGATAAGGTTCCCACGAGAAACACACTGCCATTCAAAAAGTACAAAATATTTTTCATTATAGAGTATACGTCTAAATATACTTAATTGTGGAATACCATTAAGAGTGAAAATAATCGGGGAGTGACAATACCGTTAGTATCTTTCGCACATTACAATGGAAAGAGAGTAACCGATTTTGTACATGTACAGTATTAATGAAATTAAATCTATATAATGTATCGATAAATAACCAATTTGCCAAGTCTGCACCTTTTCTTTTCTGCTTATCCTTTATCCGTAGAAACACCTTCGATCCATCTATGACCAACTCCCTTGCCTTTTGACGTACAGTCGACACCATTTTCTTGACATTATCTACTGTATTCCCTTCGTGCAGACCCGAGCAATGAATGTGAACAAATGTTTGTGCTTTCCCTTCAAAAGAAATTAATTATTCATAGAGTGTGTCTTTGTATTTAGTAATGTGTACTTAAGTTTACTGCTCATTTATAAATGCACTTTGAATATGAACATGTACTCATCAAGATGGAGAATATTTAGGCATCTCCAAATGTGACCCTCTGCATAACTTACAAAGATTAAACTTGACTACAGGTGCCAGATATGGAAAAAAATCATTCGAGTTGTAGTTGGAAAAAATGATAGGAAATTGTATGCATGATTTATTTTATAAAAACCGGAAGAAAATATAGAGAACCATACTTGAAGAGTTGATTGGGTTTTGGGAGGATGTGATTGCGCCGATTAGCTCGCATTTCAACCGCAACCAAAGAATGTAAATTAGAGTTGTAATTTGGTTATATCAGGTGTTAACAAGCTGGTAGTATCAATATGTCAACATGTTAATTGCATTGTAATTTCAAACTTACCAACTGTGATACATTTCTCACTACCGACGAAAATTTTCTTCACACCTTTGCGTGATACACCTGCTTGAAATTCATCTGTGCTTGCCAGAGCCATTAGATCTGTCTCGGCGTTTCCAAGCAACACTCTGAAAACCACGGTTACAGACCCCTTCTCTAATCCAGCGATCATAATTTGACCAATATCTATTCTAAGATATTTGGCAATCCACTCTCGGAGATCATATACTTCATCCTGGCATCTCTCTAAATCATTTTCAATATAAAACTTTATGCACTGTTCCTCGGTTGCTGAAAAATACGAAAAACTGTCTGGAATACGTGTATGATATACAGTTCATCAGAAACAAAGTCAATGTAAGTTGATTTAGAACTAAATGAAAATTGGAATATTATTCAAATGAAATGCTGAATGAAAATGAAAACCAAGTACTGTCTTGATAAATTTGGGTCCATTGTATATTCTAAACAGAAAGAAAATGTCCATACTTACATTTTCCTGATAGGGGTTTGGATTGGAAATACAGCAATGGAAATCGATGCTTTGACGCAAATTCGAAGCATTCTTCACTAAGCTGGTGTGCAGAACATTTCTCAAATATCCATTGCAGAAAATACAAGTTATATTCAATCTTGAAATTAGCTTGAAGATGTCGCAAAAGGCTTGATGTGTCCAACTTTCTCAATGTATTTTCATCGATGAAATCTGAAATGATTTATATCAAAAAGAAATAATCCATAACTATAAAGAGAATTAATTTGCTAACAATTTGCATAGTGATTTCATACGGTTGAATAATCATATAGAAAACTGTACCTTTCAAGGCCATTTTCATTGAAGTAAGGATATCGTCCGTGATTGAGCCTCCTAATTTATCCAGAAATTCAACAATAACACCATCCTCATCGTTGTTTTTAAGGATTTCTATTTTCGTCTCAGTATCGCCTTGAAATGAATAATATAAATATTTATAAGTTATAATTGATAGTTATTTTTGTAAATATGTTCATCTGCTGAGCTGTAGTATAGAGTTCCAATCTCCAATACAAGACTGTTTGGCAAAGGAAGGACATTAGTTTTTTCTCATGACACCTCGAAAACCAAAAACCGTAGCTCTCGTCCCGATAAAAAAAAAATGTGATGTATCCATTTTGAAGTTCAAGTCCTCATCAAGCCACCAAAATTACTGTTTGCCTAAACAATTGTCTTTCTTACCTGAATGCTTTATTGACAAAAATCATTTCTAGGGTAAGAAATTTCTTATAAAGGCAATATCGACCAATGACCATTACATTGTTTATGGCAAAAAATATAATTATCATTACCTTAGCACCATGAATAATCAAGTCTGGATTTCTCTAAAGAAACTTAAGTCTAAAGTTTTCAAATAGAAGAAAACTCAAGCTAAAGTTTGCAATTTTTCGAGAAATCTCAAGCCAGGCATGTAGCAACAGGGGACTTCCCTGTTTTTTAACAAAATCTTTTTTTATTATTACTTTCACCCGCAAAGACCATTCTTTTACAAACAGTTTTATTTACTGATTGGTTTTCCTACAACACACCAGCTCATTCCTACTTTTTGGCTGTCGTAAAATGTAGTGAAAATATTGATTTTGAACAACTCTACCACCCACCCACCCACCCCAATTTTAGGATTTTGAGCTTTGGTCTGAATTAACTTGTCAAGACTTTTTATATAGTCTGGATGCTACACACCTTATGATACTGACATGTTTAGATTTGCATGTTTTCTACTTTAAATGATAATGAATGTTATATCTCAATGATAATGTGATAACGATAAAGGATGAATAATAAACCAGTAAAATCTTATATGCATGAAAAGTGGAGAATTTATACGATAATATTTTTAATGGAAAACTTTCAAATTTACCCTATTTAGTTTTTAAAAGTAATTTTAGTAGAAAGGTATCTAAAAAATAAAATCTCTGTTAGACTTTAACGCACGAACTACAGATCAGAAGTGGACACGTAAACCTACCTAAGCTACCCAGCTACGCAATTAGATTTAAAAGGAATAATCATGTATTGCTAATGTTGACATTTTCATTCAAGCTTCGAAATGGAAGTCAGCCATTATAACGATGTATCATTCCTCCTTAAATCATACTACTTGATAAATCGTTTATGATATAAATAAGTCGTTAAAGTGATGTCACTAAATGTCAAAAGATTCCAATATGGTATCCCATGATATGTGTTTGATATGTTGATATAAACGCTCGTTGACGTATTATGGCCAAGGCGATACATTCGGACTTTTCCCACTTATAATACCTGTTTGTGTTCCTGTGTATTTCATTTCCACCCGGGTTATACGTTAGAAATCAATAGAGGACAACTTGTTGTTTCCTTGCTGAGCATATTATAGTACAACTAGCTATAGTCAACGTATAATTAACAATTTCTTGGTCAAGAAGGGCACATGTAGCTCTATAAGACGAAACAGAGCGCAAGTTGTGGGTGAATAGCAAAATTTCATCATATTCATATATTGCATTATTGACAAAGTCTGTAAAGGGTTTTGTAATTTTTGTAAACTTACCTATTACCTAAATCTAAATAACATATCTATAAAAATTGGTAACTAGAATTCTTCATAAAGTACCTACTTGATGCAAGGTGAAGATAACGAACAGTGATCAATCTCATAACTCCTACAAGCAATACAAAATAGATAGTTGGGCAAACACGGACCCCTAGATACACCAGAGGTGGGATCAGGTGCCTAGGAGGAGTAAGCATCCCCTGTTGACCGGTCACACCCGCCGTGAGCCCCATTTCCTGATCAGGTAAACGGAGTTATCCGCAGTCGAAATCAGTGTGCTAAGAACGGCTTAACAATCCGTATGAAACACGTCAGACAGCATTTGACTCAATGCAAGATTGTACTGACGAAATAGATCGTTATAACGACCATAGAATTTGCGAAATGTTGACTTAATCGAGACTTGAAATCCCTGTACCATCAACTTGTTTGTCAGTAGCTTACCTCGATTTAAAAGCTGACTATACGCAGAACAAGCTCTTGCATATCGAATCAGTTGAGATATATAAACACCATATGCAGGTGATAATGGAATATTGGTACATAAATATGGGAAGTTGACGATGGAGAAGCTGAAATCATCCCGTTTGTCATACAGTTGAGTTGTTAGTTTGCCGTTAGTGTCTACTTTCAATAAAATATCTAAGTATGAAGCAGAAGTGGACGACTCTGTGGTGTCCTTTATTTCGAGCTCACAGGTGATATATCAAATCGACATATGAATGAAAGCTATCATTGTTAATAGACAAAACGTCATCGATATATCTAAAAGTCGAATTGAAGGCCACAGCGAGAGATTTTTTCTTCTCACGTAGTTTTTGAATAAATTCTGCTTCATATGATTATAAAAACAGGTCGGCTAACAAAGGAGCACAATTCGTGCCCATGGGAATTCCAACAGACTGTTGGAAGACCTGATCACCAAAGACCACGAACATATTGTCAATGAGGAACTCTAGCATATTTTTTTTATTTCAACTTCAGAGTACTTGTGCGTGGAATCAGAGTGGTGTTTAACAAAGTAAGTTTTTGAATGACTGATCACTAGATATGAATATTTCCGTTTTTCGTTTATGTTGAAGAAGCAACTGTCTATAATGTCAAAATGTCTAGTCTTTAATTTATCGCGAGGAATGGTCGTGTATAGTGTTGAAAAGTAATAGGTTTTAATGTTTTTGATTTGGGAAAAATTCTGTGATTTCAAGTTTACTAAAAGTTCTTTAGAATTTTTTAGAATCCACATTAGATTAACACCACTTCTGGCATATGTAATCACACAGTAAGTTTGAAGTTTAACATGTATAATCATTAATTTACCTTTTTCATCTGTAACTTGTTGGTACTTTTCAACCTCTGCTCTCTAAAAATCAAGTGTATTTGACAGCAAAGTATGGAATGATATATAAAAGAGCATCAACGGTTCTTCATTCATCAATAAAAGTGAATCAATGAAATGCAATATTTAGTCAGATTGGTCTTTCAATTCGATTCTTAATCACAAACAGAACAAAACTTCATAAAGCTGTAAAGTTTCATATATATATATATATATATATATATATATATATATATATATATATATATATATCTTGTGCATCAAAATTGGTACCGTATAAGTTTTACATTACAACCCATGGGTCAAGGCTTCTACGCATAAGTTTTACAAATATATTTAGCCATAACGAGGATTCCCAAAATTGTGATTATTGTTTAACAGTCAATACTTCCTAATTATGTTAGAACATCATAAGAAATCACTACAATTATGAATTTCTCTCTCTCTCTCTCTCTCTCTCTCTCTCTCTCTCTCTCTCTCTCTCTCTCATATTCTAATCTCGACATTGCGACTTTTATTCTTTTTTTTTTAAAGGGGGGTGATAATAATCATCAATGGTAAGGACTACCAAATATTGTTTTGAAAGTAACTATATCATTATCTACCCACCATTTTATTTCATAATCACATTGTTTTGGAAGTGTTCCCTCTAAATTTATTACTTCTGTAATTTTCAAGAATAATTCTATTTTCATCCCGACCCGACCATGGTACAAACTCTCTACACCATTTGACGTCAGTAAACACGCTTTACATCAAAACCACCATTTTTATCACCCAGTACAACAGTGTATCATTCTTGTTACCAATGTAGATTACTGATATTTGTCGTTTTTCGTGGTGTGTGTTATTTATTTATGTAATATATGCCTCTTGATAAAGACGCGGGTTGCGTCGAAAATTTGAGTTTTAAATAACCAACAGTTTTGTGGCCTTTCCAGTGCTTTTATAAATTTCTTTACTGGCCTTATATCTTCTCAGATTCGACACTTTAAAAAAAGTAGGGTGTTGTTGGATTTAAGTGCTTTTATATATATATATATATATATATATATATATATATATATATATATATATTTGTTCTGGGTTTGTTTTGATGATTTTTTATTGTCATCTTATATCTTATAGCGTTGCATTATTTAAGTTATTTTGTCTTCTTTGGGGGAAATCAGACTTTGAGTAATTTAGCTTTGCAGGTACTTTGATGTAGAATGTATTAGCTGATTTCCCCCAAAATTTTATGTTGAAGATTTCTTTCCTCATTTGGTATTGTAATTAATGATTAATGACAGCAAATACGAGCTACGGCGAGCAGGGTTTGGGTAATAGAAGCTGATAAATATATATATATATATATATATATATATATATATATATATAGGCACACTGTTTTCCCCTAAAATAGCTTTAAAACTTCATTGTTATTTTGGATTCCAAACATTTCGGTTGAGCATCACTGAAGAGACATTATTTGTCGAAATGCGCATCTGGTGCATCAAAATTGGTACCGTATAAGTTTTACACATATATACTGTACGTACAAAATGATAAATTGTGCAGACCAAATTTGTTGGTTATGTCTTCTTTATTTCACAAGTCTTAATGTCTAATGTTATTAAAAACCATCTACTAATGTTGTTTTCATTATGATTCTCTCATGTATGTCGTTTTCCGAGTGCATGCTTTGGAAACTTAAAGTAGCTGATACTTGTACCCAAAAAAATTGAGAACAGATGTTTCTGCCAAGCTAATAATATTTCAGCAATGTTCCGAAGGGATGTAGTATTCATTTCTATATTCACATACTATATGGATTTGTCTTACAAGCTTATTTAGTTAACGTATGACTTACAGATTTTTGATGATTTATGAAGTTGTTTTGGCTTTTTGTTATAAAAAAAATTGATCTGTGCAAAAAAAAAAAAAAATAAGAATATAATTCTAATAATTTTACCTTCAAATGGGCTTCCTTTATTACTGTTGGAACTGTAACTTCTTCTGTTCTCTTCCCTACAATATTACCTTAAGATATCAAAACATACTATTTTGTATCTCCGCATACAAAATATCAAGACTTTTTGATATATATTTTCATTTACCCGGCTCATACACAACTTCTCCGTTAATGGTCACTTTGAATACTCTGTGAGTCAGTCGTCTGAATAGCATCACTCGGTACGTGATGTTCTTCAGTGACTTCCTGTCCAAAAGTATTGTTCTCAAGTTCGGAATGAAAGCACTCCGAATCATGAAAGTTAGTATAATGCTTCCTTTACGTATCCCAACAAGTAGCATGTCATCTGGCTTTACTCCAAGAACCTTCGCTAAAGATTTGTGAAGGATGTCTAGATCGCCTTTATTATAGGCGTTAATATTTTCACATTGGATGTGGTATTCAACTTTTTGAAAACCTGCAAAGTATAGAAGAAATGTTGTTGTTTTTTCATAGATGATCCGTTTTTAAATCGAGTCAGCTTACTGACTAACAAATTGATGCTACAGGGTCTTCAACAATATCATTTAAAGTCAGTATTTCACCAATTCTATGGTCGTTATAACGATCTAATTTGCCAATAGAACCTGTCATTGGGTTGAATGCTGTCTGACGAGTTTCATACTGATTGTTAGGCCATTATTAGCACACTGATTTTGGCTACGAATTACTCCGTTTATTTGATCAATATATAGGGCTCACAGTGGATGTGACCGGTCGACAGTCACACCCGCCGTGAGCCCTATATCCCGATCAGGTAAACGAAGTACTTAATCCGCAGTTAAAATCAGTGTACCAAGAAAGGCCTAACAATCAGTATGAAACATGTCAGACAGCATATCGCCCAATGATATGCCGTATTAGCAATTAGGTCATTATAATGATCATAGAATTAGCTAAATGCTGACTTTAAATGAGACTGTTTTATCACACTACTGAAATAAGAAAAAGATTGAAATTCATCATACAAACAAATTGTATCTGCTTTGTTCACTTACCCTTCAAATTCTTTGTACATCTTTGGAAATAAAAGATATCTCTTGCTTTCTTTCCATAATTCAAGCATTTCTCATACAGTGTTTCATCAGGAGGAGCGATTGCTAGGGAATATGCTTGAAGTATGGCCAGATTATTGTAAAGGGATAACTTTCTATCCATATACTCCAATAGTCCGAAGGCAGTAGATATATCTCCAAGATCATCCTCCAACCCTTCAATTCGATCTAAATAATAACAAGGATGTTTAGCCACAACATTCAACTATTTCTCGATTAGATGAACAGGAAGATGATGTCTACAAAGCCTGATATATTGCATACTTTCATTGAAATTGAAAATCCTTCACTATATCCATGTTAATCAGTTTCGAAAAATATCCATTCAGCGGATTTTTTGGGGTCAGAATGAAACTGAAATAATACATATTCTTGACAAGACACATGCAATAATATTATCTTTGCCTTTAAATGCTTTAAAATTATCAATATCATATCTGTATCTTCTGGGTATTTGATTCTTAATTGACATTTTAAGCAAAAACGTAAAGGGATTGTGATCCCTAGAAACATGAATTGTATGCACCGTAACATTCACGTAAACATCAAAATGTTGTAAAGCTAACAACAAATAAGACACATTTTCTCAATGTAATGAATTGTTTTGACATTTTGTAAGTTTCTTTTAAAAAAGAAACGCCTCTATCTACATTGTCATTATGTTCTTGAAACAAAACATCTTCGACTATTAGTCCACACTAACGGGGTAGCAACAACAGTACGCTGGAATTCCTTTCAAATCTGGGAATGAGAGAACTGGACAACTCATATGGATGCAAGGTGAAGATAACGAACAGTGATCAATCTCATAACTCCTACAAGCAATACAAAATAGATAGTTGGGCAAGCACGGACCCCTGGACACACCAGAGGTGGGATCAGGTGCCTAGGAGGAGTAAGCATCCCCTGTTGACCGGTCACACACGCCGTGAGCCCCATATCCTGATCAAGTAAACGGAGTTATCCGCAGTCAAAATCAGTGTGCCAAGAACGGCTTAACAATCGGTATGAAACACGTCAGACAGCATTTGACTCAATGCGAGATTGTATTGACGAACTAGATCGTTATAACGACCATAGAATTTGCGAAATGTTGACTTCAATCGAGACTGTTGAAATCCCTGTACCATCAACTTGTTTGTCAGTAGCTTACCTCGATTTAAAAGCTGACTATACCCAGAACAAGCTCTTGCACATCGAATCAGTTGAGATATATAAACACCATATGCAGGTGATAATGGAATATTGGTACATAAATATGGGAAGTTGACGATGGAGAAGCTGAAATCATCCCGTTTGTCATACAGTTGAGTTGTTAGTTTGCCGTTAGTGTCTACTTTCAATAAAATATCTAAGTATGAAGCAGAAGTGGACGACTCTGTGGTGTCCTTTATTTCCAGCTCACAGGGATATATCAAATCGACATATGAATGAAAGTTATCATTGTTAATAGACAAAACGTCATCGATATATTTAAAAGTCGAATTGAAGGTCAGAGCGAGAGATTTTTTCTTCTCACGTAGAAGTTTTTGAATAAATTCTGCTTCATATGAATATAAAAACAGGTCAGCTAACAAAGGAGCACAATTCGTGCCTATGGGAATTCCAACAGACTGTTGGAAGACCTGATCACCAAAGACCACGAAGATATTGTCAATGAGGAACTATTTTCTAAAAATGATTCATCAAAATCCTTTGTCCATTTAAATAATTTTGACAAAATTTTCTGTAGAGACCAGTCATAGCCAAACTCTCAATAACTCGTTCTTGTTTGTAGTAATCGGGAACTTTGCTATAGTTTCCACTTTAGCCATAATAGATATACCATAACCTTAGTCTACTTTGTGGCCTAAATATTCTACACAGTAGCATGACAAAAGTCACTCTCCACAAAGTTCAGAAATATGATCACTTTAGCAAAAATCTTTACGAATGTACACATGATTCGGAGATGTTCGACCATGTTTTGCTGTACAATGTATAATGACATTAACGATATAGGCTATACATCCTTATATTATGAATAAGGGAGTAAATCATCCTCTGGAAGGTAGCTGGATGATTTTCAACCCAAAGGGCATCACCCTGTACTGCAATATTCCATCGGGAGTCAAAAATACAGAAATTTCTTTAGTTCTTTAGTTAAGGGTACTTCCCAGTAACTTTTCAGCAGGTCGAATTTATTGACATTTCATCAATAAAGTCATCAATTCTGGGGATCGGATGAGTGTTTTGTGACATTGTTCACTTTCCCGAAGTCATTACACAATCAGTAGGCACCGTCAAGTTTCGGTACAAGAATGCAAGGTGAGCTCTAATCACTTTTTGTTGAATATATAATGTCATTGTCCAGCATTTACTGCACTTCGGTTATTTAATACTGTAACTTTGGTGCATTCAAGCGATATGGATAGGCAAAGCAACACCTACTATAACATCATGACAAGCAGCATGGTCTGGTTTGAAACATCCAAAAAGATTGGAGGATAAGGAGTCATCAGATATTGTACTTGTTCTTTGGCGAATATTCAAATGTTCAAGATTTATATCTTGAATTTCGTAGTTCTTTAAACGAACATTCTGACTGAAGTCCTTTTCACTGATCTCTGCATTGACATCATTTTTAGTATGATCTTGAAATGTTTAACATTGGCCGAAATCAAAACTGATTTTGGTTACATATATCAAAATTCTTTCAACTTATTAGTGTGACAAACTCGTTTTTTTCTTTATGTGATTCTGGTGTCTTAACCATCATATGTGACAAACCATGAGATTTTGGGTCCAAATGAGGAATTTATCAAAAATTGAGATTTTCACTTTAAAATGACACACATGTATGCCTAATTGCGCATTGAAAATTTTATGGTCTTATCTTGCATGGTTCCGGAGATATGACGTCACGAATATGATGTATTATGGTGTAGAATTTCATTAATTTAGAAGTAACACTTGAAACTCAATGATGTACACAATTTGAAGTCAATTCTAAACAATGTTACGATATTTATTAAGAACAAACACGTTTTGTCAATATTTTCTCTAAAGTGTATCATACAGACATTATCTTAGCTAACAGTTGCCATAGGACACATTCCCATTAGAATACTGTCACTATAGCAACCATTACAAATATATAATTATAAATGAAAAATCGTGTTTCTTTAACTTTCTCAGTAAATAAAATTATTTACAGGTAGAAAAAATACTGATTGCATGTATCGCTATGTTGCAAAATATTTCAACTCAATAGATAATAACTACCAATATCCATGCAGTCAAACTCCATACACCATACTATCAAGGTTATACAATATCTATATATAACATGGTGAAACATGGCTGCCTTGTATCGCATTAGATGTAGATAATTCTCTCTTATAATTTAATAATTATTCTTACCTGCTTCTAAAGTTAGCATGCCAAGTTTGTATTTTAAACTAACTCAATCATGATAGATTTAAAAGCTAATAAGAATGATAACATACAAATGTCTTAAAATTGTTGTATTATACCGAGTATCAAGTTTTATTGTAACTATGAGCATTTAATCATGATTAACATTATAATGTACAAGTAACAAGTTAACTTTGTGTAACTTTGACTGGTCAATGTTGTCAATTTATAATTGGAATCATTCAATGCAATTAAGTTGCATTTTTCATCGCAAATAGGCTGACCAATATTTCACAGACGTACTAATTTGTTTGGAAAAAAAATGAAAACTGATACATGTACTTTATTCAAAGTATATAGTATGTACTGGGACTTATGATATTCTATGCTACTGAAGTAAACATTCAAAGCAACTTTCATAAGTATAATCAAGTGTTATAATATTTTTTCTCTCTCCTGAAATGATAAGTCGTATATTGAATCATATTTAGCACTCAATAAATTAAATTTATCAGAATTTAGTTTAATTTTCTGTTTTCAGGCAAAATTATTTCCATAGACCTGATTGGAATTCGTGTTGATTTACTTATCGAATTAAATCTTAAAATATATATAATCTTTCTATCGTGAGACAATAACTGATATTCAAGAATGTAAAATGCCAAATTCCTATGCATAAATGACAAAGCTCCGACACTTCTTTGATGTTTTAAAGAAAAGAGTGACCCAACTTTCGGACCATATTGTTTGTTGTTTGTTAATTAACGCCCCGTCGAGATTTTTTCACTCATATTGAGACGTCATCAGCTGTAGGTGAAGTACCTACGCTCAGGACCATAGCAGTGAATGTTTTTAACGTACCAATGCCAGCCGTGACAGTTTTAAGGTCATATCAAAAAGATCCGTGATTTTCACTTCTAAATACCGAGCGTTTGGAGGAGCAATCACTACCTATATCAGTGTCCTAGGTTTGACGCGGCCTTGGCACGAGCGGAGCTCGAACTCACGACCTCCCGGTTACAATACCATTGAGCTGCCGCGACTGGTCCAGAGCATAACATGACTAGTGAACTTGGTGTATATCTATATATAGATAAAACTGTAATGGAATGCTTCTTGTAGGGGTACAATTTGGATAACCCACAAAATCAAATCATGGTGCAATACATTATATACTTGGCATGCGTATTATTTACATGTTTCAACTATATTACATGTTCGTATATTACCCCCCCCCCCCTTAACACACAAAACAGTTGGTATAAATTGGATATTAGTAAATGAATTGATATTGAAATTATATTCATGAGCTATCATTTCTACAGGTAATGCAAAATTCCATCGCCAGATACCCACGGCTGATATCGTCTTCTACTCATCAAGTGATTATCCGACGATGGCAGATTTTTTGAATTTTCATAATCGATGCACTGTTATATCTATTTTGATAATTAATCATGGACCTATAAACATTGATGTTGCCGATGCACAATTGAATTCATTACATACAAATGGAAACTAAAATATAGATTAATAAATATATCATTTTCATTTTTATGTATATTAGATAGAAAGAACTAGAGAGGGTGATTTTGGCATCGTATACATCGTCATGTATCCTTTTTTGTTATATCCAATTGGAAAGTCTTTATTGCTTGCAAAGTTCCATGCATTGGCTGGTTGCCGCCTCTCACTTTTTGTTTATAGCAAGCTATGAATTCAACCTTTGCCCCCCCCCCCATCCTTTCCATTATTTTATCTGGCTGTGACATCCTTTTCAATTTTGGTGCTATGTTCCTGTCATCACATGTTCTCGGTGGTGATCTCTCTGTATTTTAGCATTGTTTAACAAATGTAATGTTTCCAGTATAATTCTTATTAATGGTACATCTGAATCTACACTTATCCATAAAGTCTATACACGCAACCCCGCGCTTTAAAAAAGTACTTGCGTATTTATTTTTCTCTCCTATAATGCCTGTTGAATCAAGCTCACAGAATATATAATTGTTTATTTCTGTTTTTCATCATTATAATTAATTAATCACCCCCATAACTACCATTGCTCTCAGATATACTCGAATATCGTGCAGGAAAGAAAACCCGGGTTGTTTCTTCGTTGTCGTATACAATGGATGATGGAATAGTGCAGAATACAGACACTCGATGTACACCTCGATTGACTCACACTGAAAGTTTTTACATTTGATCTGTCACATTCCTATTTAGCACAAATGTTTACAAAATCGCAAACTACGTTTTTTTCTTATAGGGAGAAAAACGCATCTTACTTTCACTTTTGTAAAGGCCAATAACTCCCGTTATATATTCTACGAACATTCTCTACTGGGGCTGAAAATTAAAGTTCTGAATTTAGGCACTTGTAAGTACTATATATATTAAATATTTTCTCTTAAACCTTGATAAACCAAAATATGAAGAAGAAAAAAAAAAAGCAAAAAAAAAAAAAAAAAAAAAAAAAACCACTGCGGAATTTTTTAACGTGCTGAACAATATACGATGTTTGTGACATTATTTCGCAATTACCTCATTTGGACCCAAAGTATCATGACGCGTCACATATAGATCACATTACTAGGTTTTCTTTCAATTTCATAATGGTCATAATATCTGGCCTGTAAACGATGAGCAGGATGAGTCAAAAATACAAAATCCTTATTTAATGGTTTAAATATTCTCCTCCTGACATCTTTGTCATACCATACTTTTATTCTTTAAAACGTAGATATGTGGTCTAAAAGAATAAGGGCACTGGATTTAGTCAACCACCTTTCGTTCAACTATTTTAAGGACCTCTGGTTGTATGATCAAACATAAGTTCAAAGTGACGAATCAAAGAGAGGTGAACTCCATGATTCCAATCATACTAATAACAATATGCCTTCATCATAGTTAAGGTTCAAGCGTCCCTGATAACTCAAGATGATAAGCAATGGACTCATACTAACTCTAATCATCCATGACCCAGTCATCAAATTACAACCCTATTTAGACTGAATGACTTTTGGTATTTGTATAAAACTAAAAAAAAACTTGGTAAGGACCTTAAATATGGTCTTTTGCTTCATATTTCTAAGAAAGATATTTTCTGGAAATCGAGTGGACATACACATGATAGTAAGTAAATGCTGGTTCCCTAAACTAGCCATAGGCAAAGGTCCTACATAAGCCACCAACGTTCAATTAAAGGTTCTTCAAAAGTTGGAATGGGTTGGAGAGTGTTAGATGGTATTTTCTAATTAGGTTTACCTACCATCTGATAAACATGATACGCCTTCCAAATTCAGAAACATCCTTTCACAACTTGGGTCAATGGAAGTGATTGACACTTACATTACTACCCATGAGTGTGGCGCGAGTCAAACTCATGAGTTCCTACGATATATTACGTAGACCAACATCTGGTAAACGATACTTTGTATTTCTTTGGGATGCATCAGATTGTCCCAAGTTTCGCATATGGATGCCTTTTTATGTAGTAGAACTCTCTGACTATGGCGATCTCTTCTGGTGGAAGCCACTCTTGCTAAGTTGGACAATATCGGGGTATTTGTTTTGCTTAGAAAAAACTGCTCTCGGCTGAGGGTGTCTTTGTTCTGGTTTAATTGCTCCCGCGGCGGGACATTTAACAATATACAATCAGCCAACCTTGCTCTATCTGATCTTTCATTTCCTTTGTCTATGCTCCTTCTTTTCTCTCTACACTCTTTTAGGTATCTTTTTTTCCCTCTCCAATTACATTTTCTCTCTATGCTCTGTCATTTTTATTTATTTCAAGCTCTAATCGTATTTTCTGTTTTTCTTTTTCCTAATGATTTCATTATTCTAACTTTAATTGAACTCCAATTCTGTCATTTTCACATGTTTAATAATTTGTTTTGGAAAACCATGTCTCAAAACTTCCTTCCTTTAAACTTCTTCTACAACCTTAAATTTATCTTATTTTTTCATATTAGATTTACCTCTAACCCGAAGTGTACACCTTTTATATTATCAACTCATTCTTTTTCAAAGCATCAAAAACCAAAACTGTCGGTGAATCAACAAATTCTGTGATCGAAAGCATGTTGATTTCTGCTGACAACTAATTGAAATTAATTAAAGAAATATTTACATCTGGAAAAATTCTTTATTCTGGACGAACCCCCTGATGTTATGAATCAGAATAACAAAAGTCCATCGAATACTGTATAGATAGCACCGTTGAGAGATTTAATAAACCTATCAATTACATTTCAAAATATCAATGAAAAAAATACTTACAGTAAATTTCACACAAAATTCATAAAGTACATTGTTCACTTAAAGCGCTGTTGAAATCATGTGTCATGTCCCAATGATTTGATATCAATTGTAATTCTGAAAATTGCTTCTAACCACAAACTTTTCAGTCTGTTTATACTAAAACGACAATTCTAGAGAGTCCCATCCTACAAATTATAAACAGGCTATTTATTTATCATCCCAAACGTCGATCAAACACAGAACTTCCAAATTCTTATCTAGGTCGTATGTTTCAATAAGCAACATCTCGTACACATATTCCAAGTATTTCCCACATTTTATTCTATCATAGTGTCATTTTAACGGTAGTAAAACAAAGAAATGCTTTACGGAGAAGTTTTCCCAAAAAAATACTTACCCTTTTCAAATCATTGCTTAATCGTTTAAACATGCATGTTTAAGTATATGGGGAAAATCATTATTCATGTAAATATTTCCGGAGAGAAGACAAACTCGTAAGAAATCATTGGATTACCTTTTAAAAGTGTTTTCATTTCCTCTAACGTCCCAGGAGTCATATCTTTGCTTACATCACGAAGGAAGGCATTGAATTCTTTGTTGTCTGATAATTTGACGATGGCTTCCAGGTTTTTAATACTCTTACCAGCTTTCTTCTCTTCTGCAAAACATACACCATTAATTTAAAAGTAAAAATGCAAATTCATTAAAAACACATAAAATGTTTACTTTTGAATAAACTATAATGTAGATTATGGAGTAAGTATGTTTGTTGTTGTTGCTCTTAGTATATGTTACCATTTTCCATATTGATATGTGTCTCGGGTCTCTTCTCTGTTCTGTATTTTTGCCCTCCATTATCTCCTAAACATTAAAAATCATCATGTAATTTAGTCCAATGAAAAACATAATTGACAGAATCTTAATGCATATATTTTATTACTGTGATTTCAAGATATAGTTGTATACTTTTGTTGTTTCTTTGCACATCATTTATATACAAAAACACGTTGTTTTTAATATTAAAACCTGTTTCTACTCCAGAATCACTTCCTAGGGTGGATTCGGACGCCCCCAGCACTTCAACATATGCTGGATTTTTTTCTGGATTGTTTTCTGCAGATTGGGTCTCCAGCATTGCTTCAGAGAAAAATACAGTGCATATTTTATCAGCAATAAACAAGGTCGTGAAAAATGTGCAATGAACATTTGAAATCATTCATTAGGAACAATATAATGAGAAACTCTAATTAGGAGTCATGCTCTTTGGTAGTCCAACAAATGATCGTTCCTGTGAAATATGAGGTAAGAAATTATCTTTGCTAAAGGAAGTATGCTACACCAGATAAATTTAAGATGCGTGAAAGGTGGAGGATATGTACAACATTATTTTGAAATTGAAAACTTTCATATTTACTTTATTTACTAAAAAAATGCAGTTTTAGTAAAATCCCTGCTGGACTTGAACCCGCAGTCTACAGTTCAGCAGTCGACGTGCTAACCTACTGAGTTACTCAGCTAGGTGATGAATTTTGAAATGAATAGATAAATATTGCTGATATTTATATTTTCATCCATGTTTAAAAAGGAAGTCAGCCATTTTATATGACGATGTAGAGTATCTCCTTAAATGTTACTGTGTTTCCTTACGATTCTAAAAAAAAAAACACCACACAATTAAATTCTATCCCTAAACATTTACATTCACTGTGTGTTTTCTCCTACATTTCTATTTAAATCACTGTTTGTAATTCACAACACATTCCGTTTCGATCTAGTTAGATCCGTTTTAGTGCAGTCTGTCTGCGTATGAATTATACTTTCCACGAACTACTCTTTGAACTACTATAAACGAACAAATGGGTTCAAGTAGTACATTAACATTTGCAATTCAATAAAGTTATGATATTTTATTTTATGCGTTTAGAGTTTGTCTCTCTCGGACGATTTCCTTTTACTATTGTTCAAAGATAGAAATCATGATCAAATATGGAACTCGGCAAAGTATCGTCCTAGACTGCGAATTTTGTATCCTCGGTGGAATTTCCTTATCCCACACTCGTACTAGTTAAAGAATTCTATTAATCTCAATTTTATATAATTGAAAGTATTCATATTTGAAAAAAATCGATTTGATACAACTTTGTGGGTGGTAGTCTTTGGGGTTTTTTTTAAGTAAAAGCATAAAGTGTAAACCATTTTGGTGTATGGTCCTTCGGACTGTTTAGTTTTTGCATGTAAGATGAAATTTGGATTTGGATTATTTTAACTCTTACTAAAGCTCCATAATTAATGTAAATTTAAAACTGTAGACAAAATGTGAAAAAAGTAATCTTTCATTATCTATTCGTATGGGATGGGGAAATTGCACTTAGGGGGACAAGATTCGCTGTCTATGACTCGACAAAGTTTCATCCTAGACTGTACATATTGTCCCGAGGGTGGAATTTCCCAATTCCTCACTTGTACTAATGAACGATTTTATTAGTATTATTTAGGAAATAATAGGAACTGTAGTAATTTGCTAATTATCTGGATAGGTGTTTTAAGTAGAGGAATATTTACCATTAAAGCAGTAGTCTGTAGGGAATTTTTAGATGGTATGTTTATTTATTTGAACAGAAAGTATATTCTACACTATATTTTGGAAAATGATGCAGTAGCATTTGTGTATAAATTTTCATACACAAAGTTACGCCCCTGGTTAACAACTGATCGCTTAGCATAATGGGTAGAGCGATCGCTTCGCAACCGGGAATCCCGGGTTCGATTCTCGCACGGCGTCAAACTTGAGTCGTTTCATGGGTCTTTCGGATACGACCTCAAAACGAAGGACCCTTCTCCGGTAGGCGTTGGTAAAATAAAGAATCATCACTACTAATGCCGTATGCGCCATGCATAGGTCAAAATTTGTGACACTTTACCTCAATTAAGTGGCGTCTCTACATGAATGAAGAGGTGAACGAACAATGAGGAATCTTATAACTCTTTAGAGAACACAAAATTAATAATAGAGCAAACACAGAGCTCTGGACACACCAGAGGTGGGATATGGTGCCTAGGAGGAGTAAGCATCCCCTGTCGACCAGTCACATCCGTAAGTGACAAACTCTCGAAATGAACGTAAAAGAAAAAACAATCAAGCAAAATAACTTCATGCTCTAGAATTTTCTGCATATCAAACTGACAGACCTACCTCAGCATTCAATAGCAGTTATCCCGTATGCCGAATAATGCCCCATTCCCAATCAAAAACACCATGATTAACGATTTCTCCAAACCATTTAGTTGAATTTCGGGAAGAATTACATTGAAATGATTATACATTATTTAGTCATTGCCATTAACAAAGAATATAATTAAATTGGAAATGATTATAAAATCAAAATGAATCCGTTTCTAATTATGTGCATTTTACAGAAACTAGTTGTTTTGTAACGTAGTCGTTAGCCTATTTAATAAATTTCATTTTTGAAAATACGTGAGGACATGATGTGTTACGCTTCACACCAGCATACTTGATGTAGCGTTAACGCGTTTCATGAAAAGTATGCTGGTGTAAAGCGGTGCTGTTCATGCCCTCTTCTATTTCAAGAATGGAATTTATGTTTTATATTTGCATTTTACTTTCATCTCTCACAGAATTCCCAGACGATAAAATAATCGTACCATATTTAACAAAATCAAACGTACATTGTTAACATTCATAAGGAAAAGGTAATCATTTCAATTGGTAGATATCGAATAAAAAATATTGGAAATGTAAATAAATATAATGAGATTTAATCGATGGTTTGGCTGTTTATGTATAGAACACATTGTAGCTGTTCCATTCAGATTCAGTACTTACATATACACTCAGTTTCATCTACATGCTGTTTTTCTTCACACTGTCTTCTGTACATCAACTGCTTTTCTGAATTGTCAAATAAATTTTATGTGATTAGGCATTATATGGTTGCATGTTTATATCAAAACAACGGGTCATTTAAATCCAATCCCATGAATTCCTCTAAGATTTTCCACACCCATAAATTGAAATCCTGAAACCGCCCATAAATACTATTGAAATATAATAAACATACTCAGGTAGGTTAGTAAATTCAACTTCAGACTGATAAAGAGGAAAATCGGGATAACTGTCAGTAGCACTCCTCCCAGAATCCCGGAGATTACCATCAAAACTGGGTTTCTGAAAAATAAGACAGCACGCAAAGAATAATGCTTTTTTTTCTTTTCTTTTTTTGCCTCTTGGTGTTCATGTTTTGCAATAAAAGAATTGTTTGAAAACAAAAACTTATAATGATAGATACGTTTAATGTTTTATCTTGATTTCAAACACTTCCAGTATCAAGAAAATAGTTTTGATATTGTCGATTTCAGGAAACTAAAGGGAATTACGTCAAATTGTTCAACATTTTATTTTACACAATCAAAACAGGAAATACCAATGTAGAATACGTGTATTTTGTAGAGATTCCAAAGCCAATCTTATGTTGAATATAATCGTTATGGCCACATCAGACTAATCATTTTGAAATTGGGTGAGATCCATGTGCTCTTTATACGAGGGAAAAACATAAAAACAACATATACAAATAATGTAAACCGTAATTGGTTTTAAATTGATCCCTCTCATCATCATACGCGCCAAAAATCTCACAAAGAAAATCCTGGATTATAGTACACCAAAATGTAAATTTAAAAAAACAGTTCAACAAAGCAAGTTTATTCGTTTGTTCCATCCGTTATCTACGGATAAAACTTTGAGATGAGGAAAATTAAGCAAACCTTATTCTAAATTTTTGTTGGACTGCATTGGTTGCACTACCTCATCCAATACATAATATGTTAACACATTCTCAGCAAGATATCATTATGATGAGACATCATTTTCATATCAGCAGTTAGTAAAATTTGAGATGACATAAATGGATTATTCAAAAAGAAGCTTAGAACTGATTACTATATTGCTATGAATCATCTCTCAGAACGAAGAAAATGAAAGTACCCTTACCCATTACTCTCCCGTACCACGTATGAAATACCACTTTCACTTCGTGTTCTGTTTTGTGATACGTCATTCCTAAAAAAAACAAAAACAAAAACAAAAAAACCAGAGACTTCAGCTTATGTCTTTTATGATCACTTAGTTATCTCATACCACGGTTTTGGATCCACATGTTTGGCGGAATATGTGGGTCCAAATCGTGGTATGCAAGGATGAATAGCTTCAAAATATCAGAGAAACTCCCATAAAACTTTCTTACGTGATTGATCTTTCTGTGGACAGTTCATCTGTTGTGTTCAATGCTGTTGTTGAAACTGTAATACTTAAAAAAGGAAATCACCATATAAATGAAAGCTTTTACATGGACTAAAGATTTTCTGTTACTAGGAAAGGGGCCAGAGAAAACACAGAGGTTCATAGACTAGAAAACTAACCTGAATCACGCAGGGAGTTTGGGTCACTAGGATCATATATCTTTAATTTGTGATTTAAGGCCCATGGAATGAAGAAAATAAACGACATGACAAGAGTAGACTATCATTTTAATTAGACTAACTGTATCTTTTTCGTACATGAAATAAATTGAATCCCTTTTCTATATATTCCTGTGTAAAGCAATAAACTATTGTGGCCCTGTCCATTGGTTCTGTGACAAACGCGAATCTACACTACAGGAGGATGCTTGAATATTAAAGAGATAAATTGTATTCTTATTTCAAAATTCTTTATGTATAGCTTTTAACACTATATATATATATATATATATATATATATATATATATATATATATATATATATATATATATATACATTGGAATTGGAATTGCAGAAAAAGTCCAAGGTATATGTTTTAAGTAGAAAAATATATCCAACGATGACTAATTACACATGATCCACAATTAATTAATTAATTAATTACACAATTAATGAAATGTGGATTATGAAAGGTGAATATAACGAACAGTGATCAATCTCATAACTCCTATAAGCAATACAAAATAGAGAGTTGGGAAAACACGTATCCCTGGATCTACCAGAGGTAGTATGCAAGGTGAAGATAACGAACAGTGATCAATCTCATAACTCCTACAAGCAATACAAAATAGATAGTTGGGCAAACACGGACCCCTGGACACACCAGAGGTGGGATCTGGTGCCTTGGAGGAGTAAGCATCCCCTGTCGACCGGTCACACCCACCGTCAGCCCTAGATCTCGATCAGGTAAACGGAGTTATCCGTAGTCAAAATCAGTGTGCCAAGAACGGCCTAACAATCGACATGAAACACGTCACACAGCATTTGATCCAATGATAGGTTGTATTGGCAAACTAGATCGTTATAAATACCATAGAATTTGCGAAGAGCTGACTTTAAACGAGACTATTGGAACTCCTGCACCATCAAATTGTTTCTCAGTAGCCTGCTTCGATTTAAAAACTGACCATACGCAGAACAAACTCTTGCGTATCGAATCAGTTGAGAGATGTAAACACCAGATGCAGGTGATAATGGATATTGCTACATAAATATGGAAAGTTGACGATGGAGAAGTTGAAATCATCCTGTTTGTCATAAAGTTGAGTTGTTTGTTTGTCTTTGATATTTACTCTCAATAAAATATCTAAGTATGAAGCAGAAGTGGAAGACTCTGTGGTGTCTTTTATTTCAAGTTCACTGGGATATATTGAATCGACATATGAAAGAAAATCATTATTGTTAATAGATAATGCGTCGTCGATATATCTAAATATCGAATTGAAGGCCACAGCAAGAGGTGTTTTTTTTGGGGGGGGGGTTTGCTCAAGTAGAAGTTTTTTTTTAATAATTTCTGCTTCTTAGGAATATAAAAACAGGTCAGCTAACACAGGAGCCCAATTCGTGGCCATGGGGATTCCAACAGACCGTTGGAAGACCTGATCACCAAACACCACGAAGATATTGTCAATGAGGAAATCTAGCATGTTTTTTATTTCAACTTCAGAGTACTTGTGCGTTGAATCAGAGTGGCGTTTCACAAAGTAATTTTTGGATGACTGATCACTACATAGGAATATTTGCGTTTTCCATTTTTGTTGAGAAAGCAACTGTCTATGATGTCAAAAAGTGTAGTCTTTAATCTATCGTGAGGAATCATCGTGTAAAGTGTTGAAAAGTCATACGTTTTGATGTTTGAGAAAAGTTTTGCGATTTCAAGTTTACTAAAAGTTCTTTTTAAAAAATTAAAATCCTCATTTGATTTACACTACTTCTGGCATATGTTGTCGCACAGTACGTTTGAAGTTTCTCCTTCACAGCTGTTAATATTTTCGTGAGGAGCAAAGATAGGGGCTAGGTAGAACATTTAATGCATCCAGCAATGTATCTTTGTTTGTAAGGGTTTTTATAAAGTTTAGGAATCCAGTATAGGTATGGTAACTCAAATTCATCCGACCCATTGGCTGGGATATTAAATGTGTCTAAAACTGAAGCATGGTTTTGAAGAATTTCGTCTTTTGAAAGAGCAGTTGGAGTATAAGTACGATTACCAAATTCCTTTACAATACACTTGTAATAATGAACCTTACGAACAAAGACAATGTTGTAACAATCTTTGTCAGCTGGAACCAAAAACCTTAGTCATCGTCGGATATTATATATCACTGTTCGTTATCTTCACCTTTCATATATTCCAATGTAAAACTTTGAATCCTTGTTGTGTTTCCTCCCTGTCCATGTATGGATCAACTTTAATCTACATTACAAGCTTAAGAGAATGTCTTACTTTGACAACTTTTACCCTGGGGCTTAGAGGAGAAGTTTATCATAGTACTTTTTATATATTTCTATTCAAAACTTTGAACTCATGTGTAGCCTCATCATGCTCCCCGGCGGCCCTGAGTTATTCATTACGTGGTGATGTTTGTCAATGGTTATGTGACAGGGGATGCTTACTCTTCCTAGGCACATCATCCCACCTCTGGTGTGTCCAGGGGTCCGTGTTTGCCCAACTATCTACTTTGTATTGCTTATAGGAATTATGAGATTGATCACTGTTCGTTATTTTCACCTTGCACAGAATGACAGAATTACAGAATGACAGACAGGATAAAAACAATATGCACCCGATCTTCAATCTCGGGGGCATAAAAATTCCAATTGCCTTCGCTTTGAACGAAACATGCCCCTTCATTTGAACATACATACATTCCCTTTAGCTAAGGATACTTAGTTACAAATTTGGTTGAAATCAGCACAGTGTTTCTGCAGAAATGTAAAAAGTTTACGACAGACAACAACTACAAAAGTTGGACAGTTTTTTATCAGAAAAGCTGATTTGAGTCTATAGCTCAGATGAGCTAAAATTATTACTTTTCTGTGAGGTTGGTCATCGAACATCGATCTTCAGAACGAAAGCAACTTCTTTCCGAATCAATATTAAAGCACTCAGGGTCTGAAAATACATTTTTATTATTATTGCATCAATTTATGTGTACAAACACATACAAATGAATCACTGCTATGATAAGTACAGCTACACATATTTGTAAGATAACTGCATGAATTGGACAAGATTTATATTTATCTATCGTACATAAAAGTACTGGTAAATCAAAAAAACATTGTCATCATATATTCATGTTACTTACATTTGAAAACGTTTTTGGAATGGGTCATATGGTTAGGACATCCACTCATAAATTTTGAACAATTGTAGTAGGACGCCACCTTATTTTCAAAGAACTGGTAATTGTAAATTGGACAATTTCCTGGAAAACAATGATATGTTATTGGTGATTTACATTCAACGTCATGTAAAACTTATAACAAATATATTTCATATATTCAAAATAATGCAAGAGAAGACCAGTGAATGTAAGATCATTTTACTTTATCTTTCCAGTAAAATATTCTTCCACAACAGATATAATTGCTGCGATATCGTACGTTTATGGTGATTTTATATTACAACTTATTCTTATATTTCAAAATCTTGAATAATAATATCATATCAAATAGCGTTTGAGAAAAGATTTTGTCTATACATAAGTAAGACAATGCTCGCAGGGGATCGGATCACGTGATGGAGTAGTACTGACACAGGTGAAAAAGCTCCGCTTATTTCATCAAATTTTGTTCTGTTTTTGACGTTCTTAAGCCGGATTTTTAAATATTTGAAATCTGATTGACACTGTTGTGATACTTTAAAACACATGTGAGTATTGTGGGTGTATTTTGGAAGATATTGTGAATCATTGTGTCTATCGTGATTACTACTCAATGGCGGACAATAAGCAAAAGAAAGAGAAAAAGCAGATAGAAAGCAAACAGAAATTCTGAAAACACCGGAGAGAAAATTGTTGCAGTTAAATCTACACAGTGTTCCTCAAGCCGTTAGAAGTTCCACGGTTTCTGAAAAAGCATCGGCTAAAAACAGAAGAGAACAGACAGCTCAGATATGGACTCTCCATCAGGTGGGGCCCATACAGGTGCTTTAAATATTTCAATGGACTTGAAATTTATTCAGGACAGTTTGTAGGAAATTAAAGACAATATGATGAGCAAAATAGAAATCAAAGACATGGTGTCCTCTATTCTGGAGGAGATAAAAAAAAGGAAATGAAAGAGGAAATCATTGCTGTCGTGAAAAACACAATTCTGAGGGAAATGAAAGTAAACACCACAAAAGAAATCAAAGCTGATGTAAAGAAAGAATTTGAACAAAAACTTGAGAACAATACGAAAGAATTTAAAGGACACGTTAAAGATATCTCAGACGGCTTCATCATTGACTTTGAGACACTATGTGAGAAGTTCTGTAATCAAGCACGGGAGCTACGAGGTATGCAAGAAAACCTTAAACTACTGCAGAGTAGAGCAGACAGTGCGATTAGACTTGCAAATCAAAATCAGCAATACTCTAAAAAAAAAAGTAACAAAGTACCTGCGGTGGGAAGAAAAACAGGGTGAAAACTTGCGAGAGGACATGTGCAAAATCCTCAGAAAGTCGGGTAATATCGATTTGGCACCTGCAGATATTGTGGCCATTCATCGTATACCAGATGAAGTGAGGGACGGTCCAAGACCGGTGATAGCCAAATTTTGTTTATAGACAAAAATAAGAGTGATAAAGAATCGATCACAGGAAAAAGTGAAGAAACACTTCATCATGCACGACCATATAACACCCATGAACGCCAAGCTCATCCGCGATCTAAATGAAGACTCTAAGATTCATTCAGCATGGTACTTCAATGGTAAAGTGTTCGTCATTGATAGTAGTGGAAATAGACATAAATTCGACATTTTGGATGATGTGAATGAGAAACTTAAACACCGGCGTTAGTGTGTTTATTCTTGCGGAGACAAACCTAACATCCGTGCCTGTATTTTGTCATCGGGATCGGGACTCAAACTAAATACAATCGGGATCAATGTTAAGGTTTTGTTTACATGTATGGAAGATGTGTGAAAGCGGTCCAGAGTATTTTTGTTTACAAATAAAGATGCTAAATTTTTTATATGTATATGTCGATACGTGTCTGCTTACAATATCCATTATCAATTATGCAATGCTTTATGTTATATATTGGCCTTTTTAATTTAGAAAATGGTTGATTAAAAAAAATTGCTACTGTGAATTGCCAGGGCTTGTCTACATTATCAAAATGTCAAGATGTGTTAATGTTTTGTAGATCGAAAGGTTATTCTATAATATGTTTTCAAGATACCCACTTCACTCCTGAAGCAGAACCATATATTGAAGCCATGTGGGGCTATAAATGTTTCTTCAACTCTTATAAATCAAATGCAAGAGGGATAGCCTTATTTTTTAACAATAATTTTGAATTCAAGGTACACCAAGAAAAGAGGGACAAAGAGGGAAATTTAATTGCCCTAGACTTAACAATAGAGGATAATAGGGTCACTCTTATTAACATTTATGGTCCAAACATTGATAGTCCTGAGTTTTATGAATATGTTCGTGAGGTATTTTTAGAACTGGATAATGAGTATTATATACTTTTAGGAGATTTTAATCTTGCACTAAGCTCAGATATTGATACAATTAATTATACTTCACTAAATAACCCAAAAGCAAGGAAGAAATTATTAGAAATTATGAATGACTTACAACTTCTAGATTATTTTAGAATTTTGAATCCTGATAGATGGGTTTATACATGGCATGAAAAGACACCCTTAAAACAGGGTCGTCTAGATTACATTTTAATCTCTGAAAGTTTGTCCAATTTTGTGGAAACATACTTAATTAAACCTGGTTATAGATCAGATCACTCCATAGTTGTTGTAGAATTAAAATTGAACTCTTTTAAAAGGAGATGTGGACTCTGGAAATTCAATAATACATGTAGTCTTCTTTCAGATAAAAAATATGTACAGAAAGTCAAAGAAACTATTCATAAAGTTGGTAGACAATATATTAAAAGTGACACGTATAACACAAGATCTATTGATGATAGTATACTATTGGAGGTTTTACTTATGGAAATAAGGGGTGTTACTATTTAATTCATACCCTTCCTACAAGAAAAAACAAAGGAAAAAGCAAGAAATGTATCTACTTGCAGAAATAGGTCACTTAGAAACTGAGGAAAAAATAGACTTGCATCTTATTGAAGAAAGGAGGTTGATTTTAGAAAACTTCAAAAAAGAAAAAATGGAAGGCCATATCATAAGATCTCAAGCTAGATGGATAGAGGAAGGGGAAAAACCCACAAGGTATTTCTGAAATCTGAAAAATATTTGAATAAAACTATTAAAAAATTAGAAGTTGAAGGAAAATTCCAAACAACCAAAAAAAAAACACACAAAAAAAAAACAGACTGTATAAAAATAGAAGTTGCCTTGGCCTCAGGATAAATATTTTTTTAAAATCCTCGATCCTCATGTGATGTCATTTTTTGCAAAAATCTTAATAAATTAAATTTTGCGCATGATAGAAATATATCTTTCTGAGGAATTTTATTCACTGGATATAATGAAAAATCTGGTAAACTATCAATACTGAAAAAGTTTATATTTTCCATATATAATCAATTGTTTAAAACAAATTGTCAAGGGCAATAACTCCTATGCTGGAATTTCCTCTACTGGATGTCTATTATACATTAGTTTACCTAATATCCACAATTAATCTATACATATCTATGAATTTAAAACTGTTGATATTGAAATTTTGTCATTTCAACAAGTTTTTATCTATTTTTATTATTCTGTTTAACGAAAATGTGTGATTTTCTGATGTAGATATATACTTCTGTTTTTGTATGTCTGACATCTTTAAAAAGGTGGCAACAAATACATTTTCTTTGGTTATTAATTAAATTAAACTATATTGAGTGGAAATTAATACAGTTTTCCCACTTTTAACCATTAATATTCATACGTCACATGAGGATGGAGCTAACTTAAGTAATAAGACTCAACTCTGACATTAAGGAGCCAGTTAAGATCGATGAGCAAGATTTATATACCTTGGAGGAGTGGTAACATCAAATGGGAACAGCAAAAGCTCAATTTGCAATGTTCATCAAATTCTGGAGTTCATCAAAAAAAAATCCTTCAAACTAAAGGAAAGTCATTCTACAGCTTGATCTTTTCAATCTTTATGCACGTGAGCGAGACATTGAAAACAACTTAACGTGGCAAAAAGAATCTTAACACCTTCCAGAATTGATGTCTGAGACAACTTCTATGAGTGAGATGGCCGGACAAAATATCAAAAGAAGAGTTAATGCGAAGAACAAAACGGCAATAGCGAGTGAAACGGAAATGGATGAACTAAGGTTAATTGGTTGCTTGCGTATTTTGTTTACGTTCCCTTGTAAATAGTTCACTCATATTGAGACGTCAACGTCTGTAGGTGAAGTACTACAAAAAGTCTATGCTTAACGCTCGAGGTCGTAGCAGCGAGTGTTCTATAACGATACAACTTCTGCAGCGAAAAGTGAGATCCGTTTTAAGGTCATATCCGAAAGACCTTTGATCTTCACTTCTAAACGCCGAGCATTTGGCGAAGGAGCAATCACTACCTATGTTTAAGTCTTAGATTTGACGCGACATGACATGAGGGGGGCTCGAACTCATGACTTGGCGGTTACAAAGTGAACGCTCTATCACTGAGCTATTGCGATCATATACAAAAATTGGACATCAGCGTATGTACCACCGCACTGACATGGCATCCAGAAGGGTGGAGGAAGTGGGTCAGCCAAAAACAACATGGAAAAGGACTACCAAGCAAAGGAACAGTCACCGCTGGGATGGAGTAGCTATAGGCATTGGCAATGGTAGCAACCAGAGACGAGAGGCAGGTAGAGTATCGGGTTTCTATGTACCAACAGATACAAAAAGGATAGGTGAGGTGGGACATTATTATTATGCATGTTGATATACTTTTCTTGCATGTTCATATGATTTATATTGTCTGTATGGGAGATATGCAACCATAGGAATCACTTAAATTCACGTGGAAAATATTCGTAGATTGCCAAGTTATGACAGTTTTAGTGAATTGAGGTGTAATTTCTTTGATATGGTGTCTGTCCATTTAAGGTAGATCGATCTTCATGTGATGCCATAGGTTTTCGCAAAAATCTTTATCAAATTAAACTTTGTGCATGGTAGAAATCTATCTTTCAGAAGAATTTTATTCACTGGATAACATAAAGAAATTTGTAAACTATTGATAGTCAATAATTTATATTTTCCATAGATAATCAATCATTTATATATCAAAAAATGTTGTCAAGAACACTAACTCCTATGCTGGTATTTCGTCTACTGAATGTCTAATATACCACAATTTCTTTAATATCCACAATCAATTTGTACATATTTATAAATTCGCAGTTTTTCTAAACTGTTGACATTAAAAATTTGTCATTTTAACAAGTTCTTTATCTATTTTTATTATTCTGTTTTATGAAAATGTGCGATTTTCTGATTGTTGACCTATACTTCTTGGGAGGAGGGTGTATGTCTGACATCTTTATATAAAAAAAGTGGCAACTTACATATTTTCTTTGGTTATCAATTAAATTAAACTATATTAAGTGGAAATTAAAACAGTTTTTCCACTTTCAACCGTTAATATTGATAAGTCACACGAGGGTGGGGCTACCTTAAGCATCATATGAATTGTGTATTTCGTTGTGGTTACATACATATAGATGTACATGAAATCTACTAAAATGTATTTCTACAGTATAATCTGAACATACCAGGTGCGATGGGCACACTTCTGCCACAGAATTCGACTGTTTCATTTAGGTAAGTACTGGCCAAACAATGGTAAACCATTTTTTGTTGAGCTGGATCATCGGAAGTGAGATCATACAGACAGTTGAGTTTCTCTGAAGCTGCTTTCCAGGCTGTTATGTTGTTTGCCTCTGGACATGAACTCACTCTGTGTATCCATCGCGGAAGTGGCACAGCATCACAACTCTACAAAGTATCACGGAACTGTGCTTAATGTTTACCTCACTATTGTCTAAAAACCATTGATTAATGAATATGAAATGTTTCATTTTATCATAAACCAGCTGATCTTACCAGACACAATAGCGAAATAAAGTAGATGATTTTCATTTCTGAGATGGCGATCTTCTGAAGAAAAAGAAAGCAATACTTTAGTGGAAAAAACTAAACACTGCTCTGAAATCATTTTATTAAAAGATCTAATTGTAAACACCAGAATACAACATCGTTTAAAGGAAAGCATTTAAGGTCATCCATGATACAATGTATTGTATTTGTTGGCGCTAACCCTTGATCTTTGTCAACACAGAATCCAAATAACCAGCTACATGGACATGTATAAAACAAGTACATTCGGTATATACTACATTATAAATGTAATGCTTTTAGAATAGATATTAGATATTTCATGTTGATGCATTGTGTACGCATATGATGTAGAGTAATTATCAATATAGAAAGTAAACACAGACACCCAGTCCCTGGAACGTCTACCCCTCCTACTTTCTGTCTATCTGTCCTCTATATTCTTATCAGTATGAATTAAGACATATGATTTTTCTCTCCTTTTAGTACTTTTACAATCTTGATAAGTACTTTTAAAGACGACTGCTACCGTTCGACTGTAACAGTACAGTAGACATCTACTTTTTAAACACTTTTAAACAAATGTTAAATGACAACAAAAAGCGATATTGAAAAAAAAAGTACCACAACCTATACAGCTACATGTACAACCTGTTAACATTAATTTTGTAAATTACAAAAAGGCGTCTTTCCTCACTTGTATAAATATAGTTTCAGTACAAGTAATAAGTATAAAGTTCAACAACCAACGGCGTCAAAGAACTTGTTAAGCGTTTATAATTATATTTTCTATATATTTGTAAACATAAATCAATGATTTTTGTGTTTAAAATTGTAAGTCTCCAATCTCATGTTGCAATTGCATGAAAATTGCAGTAAAAGGATTTTCATGGAAAGTATAAAAAGTAAAACAAAAGAAAAAGAACTCTGTCAACATGTATTAAAAAAGATTTTGATGCATAATGCAAAAAGTTATAAATTCAAGGGGAAACTTCATGCATGGGATATAAACTCCCTGACCTTGTTTAAGATCATATGATAATACCTCTTTTAAAACTATCATTCCAAAAACAGCGTGTCATTTCACTTCACCAAACAGGCTAAAGTTTAATACGACCACTACCATATTGCTATCTATTGGCTATTCAAATTTAATGAAATCATCTTTTGCATATCACAATACCAATTACCTGAGTTTTCTACAAGTATTTACCACGTCATTGTATAGTAAAAAGTCATATTGTCCGATACACCACATGAAAAATAAGACAAGAAATCTTTATTGAGCTTGTGAATACTATCGTTCCAGACACAGTGTCTGTTCGCGTGGAGAAATGCGTAAAAATTCCAACCATGTATTGTAATACCACACACTGATTGGCAGTATGATTTCAATGAAAGTGACCACACTGTGTCTTTTTTTCAATATGATTGATCACTGAGAACAAAAAGTATTTCATTGAAATCTCTCTCAATTCAATTTTTTATTAACTTTAAACTATACAGCTTATCTGTTTACATAAATGATTATTGCTACCAACATTTCAGTTGAGCATCACTGAAGAGACATTATTTGTCGAAATGCGCATCTGGTGCATCAAAATTGGTACCGTATAAGTTTTACATGATATCAGTATATAATTCCAATCTTATTTATTACAATTGTTTTGATTGGACAAAAATAAAGCTGAACAAGAGTTTACACATCAATAAATCCGAAAACGCGATGTATTCATACACGCCTGAAAACAAACAACATAGTGCGGGTAACTATTCAAATTTTTGCAATTGTTAATAAAGTCAATGAATTGGAATTATAAGAATCAAACATTCTTTTGGAAGAATTTATCGATGTGTAAACTCCGGACATTTTACTCACAAACTTAACATAAAAGTGCTTCGCACTTTTATTCAGTTTGTGAGTAAAATGTCCGGAGTTTACACATCGATAAATTCTTCCAAAAGAATGTTTAATCCTATAATAAAGTATGACGTAGAACACAATTACATATTTTCTTCTCGGACTTTGAATGCTAGGTATATATATTTTCCAAAGTTACACATGTCTTTCAAGCAACTGAATTAATTCAAACACAGGTTTCCCCCAAAAAATTATGACTTGATAAATCTTTTCCTTGAACTAGAGTACACAGTACATTGTAATTCAAAATGGAGTTCATCTTCTATTAAATTCTTAAAAAGTAAACATTTTCTATTAAATTTCTGAACATTGCTAAATCTCCCAGCTTCTATAGCTAACAATGAGATGAAAGTCTTGCTCTACATTTTTGGTAAATACATGGAATAGAATTTCATAAATGATATTACAGACTAGAATCATCTATCAAGTGCTTTTATAAAACATTTTGAGGAGAGTGAAATTTGTTCCATACCATATTTTTGACCTTGGTCCATTATTAGTTGTTTCAATATATACAAGTCACTTTCATTTAACCTTTGTCTTATCCATATATCACGAAAACAAAACATTGCAAGCAGATGTCTTATATATAATATATCCAAATACTATCATTTATATTAACAGCTGTATCATATAAAGACTCAAAGCATGAATGAAGTATACAACTATCAGTTTTTATAGTTTGTACCAATATTTTTACATTGTACATTATTTTGTATTTCAATGCAAGGCAACCGCATTCAGCGTAAACAACACTGTATGTAGATTGTATTTAACACCAAGACTCTTTACAAAAATCAGGATTCAACCTTACAACATCCTCACCTAAAGATGAATGCCCCATATTTCAGAAGCATAATTACAGGTTCTCCCAATATACGAGTAACAGTCAATAAGTCGTTGTTTAAGTACATTTTTTTTTACATTACTATTCAAAATAAACAAAGCTTTCCTTGCCTGATCCGAGAGATGCTTCGTAGTCTTTCTGAATTTATTATTGAGATGAACAAAACAAAAACATATAAAAATACGTATAATTTCTAAATCTTGGCATCTATATGCCAATTATCTGCAGAATTATTTTACCACCCTTGAGAAACGTCAATATTTTTCGTCTTTTCTGTATTAACACTCAATCTCCATTCCATACAGTATTGGGATAGAGAATTGAAAATTGACTGGAGACCCTCTTTGGTTTCAGAAAAAATTGCAATATCATCAGCATACAAAAGTAAAAATACGTTTAAATCTTTACAGTTATTTGATATTTAATATTCAAAAAATGCATTTCAAAGTCATTTACATACGTGTCGAATAACGTTGGGGATAAACAAAATTCCCTTTGCATCATGCAATGCTCGACCACGAAAATGAAATGGACGATTGACACAATCAAACCGAAAGTTGAAAAATTATTTCAAATTGATACATAATGTACACCGTCACTAAACCAGAGATATTTCTGACTAAATTAGAGACAATTCTAACTCAATTTTATCTTCAATATTTATCACTCAAAGAGTATGGTATACGAATCATACATACCGACATTACCTCCACTTAGGAATATCCGCCATTCCCTTTCGATCTATATTTATCTACACGTGACACAGGTATTTAAACATACAATGTACCTACGGAAGTCAATGTGTATTATTGTTGAACAATAAAACTACAATCTTGTAATTACGAGGGAGGTAACAATACTAGTATACCATTATATATGTTTCTAATCTTCACCCTCTCATTCATACTACCTTCAGCATTCCACGACTCTCGTCCTCATGTAAAGCTCTCTATCGTGTACATTTCTATTTTCATCTGGTTTTCTTGACCGTGAGTTTTCGATAATAAATGAGAAGAAAATGAAGCATGTCTATCTTTTACCTTTATTTTCATTTACCTAACCTAACTCCTAATAAATCAATTAAGTTGAAGGTGTAAATCAAATATTGATTTATGAAAAGAACTTTTAGTATATTTGAAATTTAAAAAAACTTTCCCCAAATCAACAACATCAAAACGTATGACTTGTCAACACTTTTCACAACCATGCTTTAAGATAAATTATAGACTAGGCTAATACACATTATGGGCAGCTGCTTCTTCAATGGAACACGAAAATATTCATATCCTGTGATTAGTCATTCAAGAAAATATTTTGTTCAACACCACTGATTCCACGCACTGTAAATATTCTGAAGTCGAAGTAAAAGATTTGCTGGAGTTCTCATTGACAATACCTTCGTAGTCTTGCAACAGTCAGTTGGAATTCCCATGTGCATGGTATCATCCATGTGAACTCCAAATAAAAGACATGACAGAGTCCTCCACATTTGCTTCGTATTGATGTAGTTCATTGAAAATAAATATTAACGGCAAACTTACAACTCCGCTGTGACAAACGGGATATTTCATCTTCTCCATCGTCAACTTACCCATATCTATATAGCAATATTCCATTGTCATCTGCATATGGTGTTTACAATTCTAAACTGATTCGATTCGCAAGAGGTTGTTCTGCGTATGATCAGTTTTTAAATCAAGGCAGGCTACTGCCATACAAATGAAAGGCTGTTATCTTAAGTTAATGAAATTAATTAAGTTATTTTAAGGTGAGAACCTAGTTAGTTGAAAGAAAATGTTTTCAAATCGTTTGTATAATACGCACTTATACAATAAAATATGCTCAAATCATTCTAAGGTTATTATAATGATTTAGTTTGCTAATACAACCTATCATTGGGTCAACCGTTATTCGTTGTGTTTCATACCGATTGTTAGATTGTTAGGTTGTTCTTGACACTCTGATTCAACTACGGATTACTCCGTTTAATTGATCAAAATATAGGGCACACGGCGGATGTGGCTACTTGACAGGGATGTTTACTCCTCCTAGGCACCTGATCCCACCTCTGGTGTATCCAGAGGTCCGTGTTTTCCCAACTATCTATTTTGTATTGCTTATAGGAGTTATGAGATTTATCACTTTCGTTATCTTCACATTTCTTTCAACTGGTAATCTAGCATTTCTCTTGGGAGGTGTGTATCGACCAGCTTCTTCATCATTCACTACTTGCAACACAGCTTCATGGTTGTCACAAGGGTCCATGGCAATATGAAATTGGGCACCTCTGTTAGCTAGGCCATCAAATTCTGAGAAGATCCTCATCTCGAATCTTTCGGTCCCTTTCTAGATGTGTTTTTAAGTCTGATGCAAATCCTCAGCTCGCTCGTTCAGCTTCTGAACTCGTTTATTGAATTTAGCAAGGTAGGTGTCTCAACAGCACTGAAGCGATTGGTAATCTCGTTGGTTAGCTATTTGTAACTGTTCCCGGTTTCTCTGGAAAGTTAACCAAATACAAAGTCGGCGGCATCATGATGTGATATAAGCAGTAATTGATCAAGCATCTCATCAGTAGACAACTATATACCACGGTATATCGAATTCCCTACTTCTTCAAATCTACAAAACCAGACGGTCCAGTCTTCTTTTCCAGTGTATAAGTAATATGGTATTTTAACCTGGGTATGTGTACGAGGGCGTCTTGGAAGAACTACAGCTTTTGACGCGTCGCTGTCGCTGCTCATGCTTGGAGATATGGAGGCTGTGTCAAAGCTAGTCGGACCCTTCGATTCCTTGCCATTTCCTGCGAGCTATTCCACGGTAATTTGTAGAACTTAGTCTTACTATATATGTGAGTGCAATCAACGCCATTTGATCTCCTGTCACTCCCAAGGACTCATATGTATTTCTCGGAAATACTGGTACTAGTTTCATAGAATTATGATTCGGCATCGCAGTTACAGAACCGACAAGTGATGCTACAGAATGGCTTGCAAGCAATGTCGTGAGAACATAAGTTGGATTGCCCACATAACCTATACACGAACTCACAGGCAGTGAACTTGAAATTGAGCCAAAAGGTAAGTGGCTGTCTTTGACATCTGACAGGTAATCGTGTGTGGTAACAGCACTAATGATAAATGTACTCAGCTAACAGAATTGTAACTCAAGGGGGTGAAGCTTGGTACAGTATTCGGAGTTAAGTGTGAACACAACACACGTATGAATGTTGAACTACGTGTATTACTGGAGGCGTATGCTGGAGCAGGTAAATGTCCAGACATGAATGATGAAGGACTGTTCCGAGATTCGGTGAAGGCGTCAGTCCAAATATTCAACCAAGCCAAATCTCAGCCGAGATTATAACCGCTACACGAGCCCCTATATAAGGAACAGCACGTGAGCTCACAGGTAAAACTTGTGTTGGACAGGAATATACGTACTTTAAGTTATGTAATGGTTTACATTGGACTGGTGTACCCTACGCACAGTCACAGAAACTATCGTTCCTGATCCCTGAATTTGTGACGTCATAAGAGACCACATCCAGATTTATGAATCAATACAAAAGCAAGTCCCTCGGGCGATTTATTTCACAACTGGAAGAGTTTTTGGATGACGGACCTGAGTTTGTTGTACAAGGATATCACCTTGAACCTTCAATGCAAAGGCCTGCCACATCGATGATTTAAGAGAACAACAATGAGATCGATCAAGATCAACCCTATTAATTACGAACCGGTTCCAAATAATCGAGATTATTTGATTATATATCAAATAGTCCGTATTAATTTTGACACACTCTGTATGTTGGGTCTACGTGACTTATCTGCTACAGCGCACGAGTTATGTTATATGCTCTACGTCACACTTCATACTCCCTGAGATAGAACTCATTCATTACATAAATTTTCAATCCTTACTTATCTGCTGTTCGTGTACGAGTTACTTTGTATGCTCTACGCCACACTTCGTACTCCCTGAGATAGAACCCATTCATTAGACAATTTCCAACCGAAGCACCCACCCACCCACCCGACCCCTTTTTACATCTATATTTTCTCTGTTCTGCTGTTTCCTTTTCTTTCATAGGTTCGCAACAGATGAAGGCTCGCTACAGATTCCCTTGATGCAGTAAATGGTGAAACCTGGACCACACGAACTGTTACTGAATTGCCATTCGGGATTGAGTGCCTCGATACGACTAACTTTAAGTTTAAAGGGGAATTTTTCTTTTTTCGTCAACTCCAATACATATTGAGTCTAATTAATTAGACTGTTGCATGTTCAAGGGGGCTGGAGCCTGGGGAGTCGGTAATTGTATGTTATGCCTTTATCTGTTCCATTGTTCATATGAACGTGCAATAGAAAGTGGTAGATATATATATAGGGGGAGAGAAGCTGAGTTGTATCAGTATCAGAATTTACCGAAACACTGGACTCTCTGGCCAGTCTGGGGGTAGCTGCAGAACTGTAGCTCTCTGAAAAAATATTTTGACATAACAGAGAGCTACAGTTCCACCCCCTATAAAAACCTTCGATTTACGGTGCACGTTTTTCTGCGCATGCTTCAAGCATTATAGCTCGAATCATCTAGAGACTTACGCTCTGAGCACAATTTTTATCGATTCTGTATACTTTTTTCTACAATTCAGATCACTTTATTTACCTGTGCACGGCTTTAAATCGTCCTCCGCGTCTTCGGAATGTCAATGTTTTGAAATTGTTGCCTTCTGACGGCCATCTTGACCTACTGACAAACTCTCGTTGAATAGTCACGTGGTACAAGGAAAACAACCTGACCGACATTCCACGTGTTTACTTCACAACAAACCGCGCTCGACACCGGTTTCGATCTCTGTTGTAGCAAATAAACGATGACAACATATTATCTGTGTTTATCTTGTTTTTTTTTCAGGTATTAACCAATTACTAGATTGAATAATTACACATACTTTCTCTCATTTTTTTCATTTTACCCATCTTCCAAAACATGTACCCTAGAAAGACCTGTAGGAAAAAATTGTGTATGACGTTTTACTCAACTGTTTACATAATCTAATAATATGGCGGCATCTATCCGACACATTTTTTTATGAAAGAATCAAGCATCGCTTTCATTTTGAATTTGATTTAAAGGCGGAACAAATATCTGTCATTGAGAGTGTGCTACAAAAGAAGCACACTGTGGGTGTTTTTCCCACGGGGTTTGGAAAAAGTATATGCTTTGTATTACCTCCATTAATACTAGATGTACAGGATTCTTCTGTCAGACATATTTGTATTGTGATTTCTCCTTTGAAAAGTCTAATGCTAGATCAATATAAACATGCTTCTAAACATGGTATAGCTGCAGCTGTTATGAAGGGCAGGGATGAAATGTCTCCTGATGTGGTTGAAGGTAATGTCCAAAGAAATGTATAGACTCTGCAGTTTGCAATTTTCAAACTAATGCATGCACAAATTAAAACACACATAATATCATATATAGGAATAAGCGCAGGAAACTATTCCATTCTCTATATGTCACCCGAGATCCTGCTGAATTTTGATTCATGGAGGGATATAATATTGAACTCAGGTGTATATAAGGAGAGAGTTGCTTTGATTACTATAGATGAGGCACACATATTGGCATCATGGTAAGATTTATTTTAATATGGAAAGGTTATTAAAGAAATTGAATTTTATTTTTAATAAGTACTAGCTGATTTAAAGTTTTGTCATGTTGTGAATGAATGTAATGTTTACAGGGGTGATACTTTTCGACCGACCTTTTCAAGACTTGGAGAGCTGCGCTCCCACTTTCCAACTACACCATTTTTACTACTGACAGCAACTTGCACACCAAACATTCTACAGCATATTACTGGAAAAATACATCTTCCTAATATGAAAATGTTAACAGCATCTCCAGACAGGTAATAAGTCAGATAAAGTTGTCGTTTAGAATTATTCTTTACGTTTGCTCTACAATTAAGACCAATCTTACTGATAAATACTTGAAAGAATTTTTAAGGTTGTAGCTGTTTTGAAGCATAACAGTATAACATTTTAAGATAATTATATATATATATAATATGTTTGTGTGTTCTGGTTGTTCGCAACTATACAACTCTGAAACAATAACATGTTAACAATAGGTGACTGTTGACGATATGTATATTCTACTGAACACCTTTTTCTATCTACAGCACATGTTTGCCAATCTTTCCACCCATAGTTTGGAAATATTTTAGAATGCATATGGAATTTTCTCTCTCTCAGAAACAGTTTTACTTAAACAGATCTAACATTGTGATTTAATTGATAGGCCATGTATTTACCTTGAATACAAGAGAGGAAAAGACATTTTTGAAGAACTCCATTGGCTGTTTGATGAAATTAAACAGAAAGGAATAGCTGCCAGGAAAACACTGCTTTGTGTCAGGTAATAGATTCATAGCGATATATGCATTTTCATCACACGGCATCAGTCCAGCCCAGTATATGAAAAAAAATGTCATCACAAAAAAAGGTATTGCTTAATAAGTCATTTTGCAAGTAGAACATTATGTAACTACAATTTCAATATTTGGAAGTAAAAGTAAATAATTAAACATGGCTTTGATCAGGGATCCAGCTATTGTCCTATCATTTTGTTTCTTATCATTTCATCTACCTCTATATATTTCTTCACTGTCTCACTTTTACTCTTCACAAATTTTGAATTAAACAAAATCATATACAATGCCTACTTTGTAAATTGTAATGAGTCATCACATGCATGTTCAATGCAGGAGCTTGGATCGAGGTGGTCAGCTGTATAGAGATATTTTAGGGTACCTTAGAGAACATTCATACTTAAACCACATTAAGCTTCACCACAACAGCCATGTTGCTTTGTACCATGCAGGAATGGCCAACAAAGACTTAGACTACATTCATCAGGAAATCTCAAAGTCAGGTAGTGTTATTCGACTGGTCATATGTATTATAGCCTTTGGAATGGGTATCAATATCTCTGATATTGATAATGTGATCCACTGGAGAGCCTGTGACTCCATAATGGATTATTGGCAGGAAGTTGGAAGAGTAGGGCAAGATGGACGTAGTGCAAAAGCACTATACTTTTTAACCCCTGGGTCCATACTTCAAGCATCTGACGACATGAAGGAATTGTGTAGATCTCTGGACAAATCCGAGGTGACTTGTTTTAGGAAATCTATCCTCCATCACTTCATTGGATACAGTTCAGCACAGTCTGTACCTGTTGCAAGTGATTGTCAACTGAAATGTGAGGAGTGTAAATGTCCAAGATGCCAATGCTGTCACATTTGTCGTAGCTGCTGTCCTTGTTCAAGAACATAAGATTTGTACATGTACGTACAACGTATATATCTAATTAACCCCACCTGCATATTGACTGTGTTTGATCTCAAAATTATATGTTTTTGAATATGTATTCCTCATTTTCCAAACTTTTACCATATTTTTGCATCCTCGCTTTTAACTTTTCTGGATTGTTCACCCCTATTTTGTGCTCAAAATTTTCAAATCCTGTGTGATGTCTTTCACCAACATCTTCAAACAAATTCTCTCCACTGTATTCATCAATAAATTTCTTAATTTTAGGTTTAGAGGAACCATCTGTTGTCGTTGCCTTGGGGATATAATCCTGAATTATATCAGATTGGAAAATGTCTTCAATAGACTTGCCAACACTCCCTACTTGATGGCTGCATCTTGACACCTGCGCATCTGTGTATTGCCCATGACAATTCTTCAGGTTTGCTGTAATGTACATTAAAACCCAAATACTTTAAAATTTATAATGTTCTTTCATGAAGTAATTGGCTATTATTGTGTTAATGTACATGTGCACTTACATTTGAATTCATTATTCAGGAATTCATTCACAAGATCCAGGGCTATATTGTGTCCAGGTTTTCCAGTCAGATTAGCAGTGCTATTCCAGATGACTTCATTTCTTAATCTGGGAGGTAAACACCCACTGACACATGTGAAACAAACATTGCCATATATATATATATATATATATATATATATATATATATATATATATATATCTTTTGTAGCAGTATATATCAATCATTACTTTACATGCCACCACTTGCCATGTCATATTATAACTGAAAATACTGGGTTCGAATCTGGATCACATTGCTGTATCAAACCTAACCTGCTTAACATAGATAGATACTACTCTTTCAGCAAGTAATTGGGTCATTTAGATATGACTTTAGAAGCAGGTCACAGTAGGCATAAGCATGTTTAAAAACAAACTCACTGCCATGACCTCTGAATGACATCTGTACATGAGTAAACACTTTTAAAAATTGTATGTAAGACAATATACAACCAAACAGAACAAAACATTTACCTCCAAGGAGGCGATGGCCTAAAATCAGGTATTTGTTGTGGTTATGATTCCAGAATTGAACCATGTCTATTCTCCAATCTGAAATGATATGGTCTCCCTTGTTGGTGCGTTCTGCATGTGTCTGGGTCATATGGAGAAGTCCGCGCCACAACATGATACGGCTGTACTGATAGACTGAGTCTCCACTTTCCTGGTGTGCTGCGACAGGTTCATCAATTATTCAATAATTACATATAGTCACATGTATCCTTTATAGTTGAATTCATATAAAAAAAAAATTAAAATAGACATTTCATTACCAAAGTCATTGTCAGAGTCCTCATGATATGGCAGCGTATCCTCCAATATCTGATTGTTGTCCCAGTAGATGATTGTATCGTCGTGGTACTGGACATCCTCTGCTGCTTCACCGACTACTACTTCCTGGATTGACTGTGTGTCTATCAGGGGCCAAGACAGCTGAATCATCAGGTACAAGATTTGACAACTCATCAATGTTCTTGATATTTAGTAGCTTGCAAATTATCAAGCACACACAACCTTCAGTCACAAAATTGAAAAAATCCACTACTGAATTTACACAATCAGATATTTTTTTCTTAACACTTCGAAAGGTGAACTTGTTTTTTATATGGCATAACGAACCCTTGTCACCCACAGTGCTGCCACTGAAGAGCATGTTCATGGAATCCTGCAGGATGATGCACCTTTTGTGAAACCCCTGAGGACGTGGGACAAGACCAGTGAGTTGATCTTCTGCATCCTCACTGAAGGCCATAGATACTTTTGCCTCAACCATCCTTTCCACATTCAGCTGATCACCATGGCAAAGAATTTGGTAAGGATTTCTGTCTTGTCCAATTGGCACATACTTGTGTAAGTACTTGAGAATCTCCAGTACTCCATGGGCAGTAGATGGATTCTCCTGAAGAACTCCCAGATTCACCTAATCAGGAAATAGCACTTAATTATGTATAAGGACCAATATGCTATTCACATTAATAATCAATCTAATTAAAATTATTAGCTGTTTTGAATATGCTACTGCTTCTCAAATGCATGTTTGAAAAGTGGGAGCAGATTCAAAACAGCTAATTTTAATTACATTTGTAGATTGATTAATAATGATGTTTAAATTTCAACAAGAGGCCCACAGGCCTTATAAAACACCTGAGTACTAGTCAAAAAGTATCACTACTCCCAAGGACTATGAAATCTAGAATAAAATTCCTGTTCTGATTATCTAAGCTAAATTCTAATGTTCAGCAACAGTATAAAACTAGATGTATTCTTAAAACTTCAATGCCCTCAAAAGTGCATACACTGATGAAAGGTTTTACATAATATAATAAGTGTATTAATATTAAAACATTGAAAGATATGACTAATTTGGACCCACCTTAGAGTCAAAACTCTGGGTTGTGAAATACACCATTTTTTGTACATCCTTTTTAGCTATTCCTAATTATGCATTTAGATTTCATACAGTATCAGCAAACTTATACATAAATACTATATACTAAGTTTGGCCACACCCTTATACCAAAAACCCTACCCTTGGGACCATCACATTTACAATTCTGGTAAAGGACTACTTGCTCTTTCTCAATATCCATTTAGTTTCAATTTAGTATCCATAGCACTAAAGGAGATCTTATTTAAGTGTTTTACATGTAAACAGTATATTGTAAGTTTGGCCCCACCCTGGGGTTAGAACCCCTACCCCAGGGATCATGCAATTTACAATTTTGTTAGAAGCTTCCTTGCTCATCATTACTATATACTCACTTTCTCTGCTAGATGCCCATAAGTAAAGAAGAAGATTCGTACAGAAATACACCAATTCTACAGTTTGTACCCCAAAATTAAAGCCCCTTGGGGTGGGGTGGGGTAGTAGTCATGAAATTTACAATTTCCGGTCTCCTTCACCTACAAATGCTACATACCAAATTTGGTCAAGATTGACCCAGTACTTTCTGGGAGGACGTTCTTAACAGACAACATACAACGACAGACGCAGACCATTTGCAATAGGTCACCTGAGTAAAAAACCTTGTTTTTATGAAAAGCTGAACAGAAACTGATGATCGGTACATGCACTTTAAATGCACTGCAGTTTGCTATATATCTGTGAAAAATTATAGGTATATATGTGTGCACACATATTATAAATGATATACATGTATATACTCACTATTTCAGACTTTTTTTTAGACTGTTGTGTGTACTGATGAGGAGTATCTTTAACATCCATTTCACTGAACTGGGGGAAGTAAACCTGGACTATTTTCTGTACAAGATGCTCCATTCTACTCCTCAGTATTCTCCAGTCTGTATCAGAGGGTAGGTAGTTCTGAAATGATTTGCAATTGATTTGTAAATCACATTGAACTTGTGTGCATCTACTACATTTAGTTTATATTGAAATTTATTTCAAGTTTCTAATGGATAAAAATAAATAACTTAAGAAAAACGTCTCACTTGCAGTCCTATATCTGTTACAGAGAATGTATTATCTACTGTATCCAAGTCACGAAAGGATATATGGTTTTTAGCAGCGAAGCACAAGGCCCAGAACATCATCTTATTTTCATGCCGGAGGTGGTGGCGAGTCATACTCAGCTTCTGAATATTGTCCCAGCAAACAGAATACCCTGGATCTGTAGGATATAAATACATAAACTGTATATAATTCAAGGCAAGCATCTGCAATTATTTAGATTTGAGGTAAAAGGAAAATGGAAGTAAAATATGTACAGTTGCTAACCTATATGAAGCGATATTTATGAAAGTAATTAAATTGTAATAAAGTTGCACAGTTGGATTTAAATTTCACAGGTCCAAGGTAATTATATCTACTTTTAGTGATGCAATTGGTGTAATATGTATGTACTTTGTTCATCCGCCTCAGGTTCATCAAGGAGGGAATCATCAAATGGTAGGGGTACTATATCACTTTCATCTTCTACATCAGATGAATCTTGGTTTGTAATCTCAGAACCAGAGGAAGCTAGGGAGTTATGTGAGCTGTCTCTATCTGAACTTTCAAAGTCCACGTTCAACAATGGTTGCTGAGGAGGTTCAGGCATTCCAAGCTCCACCTATTTATGGTACCAACGGAATAATTCAAGAATGTATACACAAGAGTATTCATAATGGACATGTAAATGGTCGATTTCTGACAATGATCACCTGTACTATACATTTTGCTCTGCTCGGCTTAATTCTTTACTACATCTAATGAGGAAGGTATGCACTTGTGGGAGCATAATTTTTATATTTTCATGTGTAAGTAAAATGACTAAACAAATTTCATACAAGAGAAGTTTAAAATATATGACATGTGGATACGTTTTGATTGACATTACAATTGTAGCGGTCACCCGGATTTGATCGCCAGTGTCTAGATAGCTCAGTGGTAGAGTACCTGACTAGAGATTCAGGGAGCCCGGGTTCGAATCCCGGTCTGGTCCGTTGTATTTTTCTCCCTTCCTGTTACACAATTATAGGCTTTTCATCCAATATTAATAAATAGATTGGTGGTATATGTTACAAATAATAATGTTTTAATTTATGTCTATTAAGGGTAGTACAGGGATTTACAACTGCCAGTATCTCAGTACAGAATTGAATTGAGACATAGGTGCATGACAGATTTACAATGCATGTACATGTACTATTCAAGAGTTTGGGAATGGACAGAATATTATTCATTCACCTGTATTTCATTCTTCCATAACACAATTTTCTGATCGAATTCGCTGCATATTTTATCAGCTGCTATTCGTGTTCCTTTCACTCCTTTGCTCCTACCTAACTTTTGGAACCATCAGAAAAGCTGCAATGCAAGGTGACAATTTTGATATTGCCTCAGATTCACGAGAAAATTCTTTAAATTGTAAAGTTGGCTTATCATATTGTGAAAAGAAAACGGAGGCTTCAATATTTAAATTTTTACCTTTTGACTGCAACCCGACCTGTACATTTCAATGGAAATAATGGTTTGTAGGAAGTTGTACTGCTGGGGTTTATGGAGGTAGAGAATGGTTCCCAAAATAAAACCAAGAACTGGAACCAAAGAGCCAAGTTTTCCCATGTCATTTCTGTAATGTTTATTATAGAATTTATGTTCATGTATTCATGATGTATATCTATTTTAGTGCTACATAACTTCTTCTGAATTAATCTCTTTGCAAAAGTCTATTGTTATAATTGATATATATGCAAAAAAAACTTTAAATTGAATCCAAAGTAAGCAAGGAAAAATATAATTTTCACTAAATATTACACATATGTCAAACATGATATATTGACAGTACAACGAACTAATAATGACTCTTGCTTACTGGATTTACATTCAATTTAATAATGTGCATGTGATTTTACAACTTACATTTCAGCATTTTTAGCTCGGCGACATGACAGTGCACCTTGCAAAACCCCTGTCAAGAGAGACATCCCACAAGATGCTTCATGCATTGCACTGTCCCAGCTAAACGTTTCGAATGACTTCAGATTGGTTGGCCTCTTGAGTGATGGAATATTGACACTTTTCACTTCTTTCTTTATGGAAAGTTTCAAAACTCTCACCAATGCATCCCTAGCAGTTTTGCTTTTTCTTAAAAGAAGTCGGTATGGATATTCATAGTGAGAGTCCATGATGTACTTGTACACCTGCTCTTTAAAACCTTCCTTCTTTAAATTGAAGTGCTTTGAAGACTTCAATGGAGTTGAGGTCAAACATTTCCTCTTCACAACTTTTAGTGGTGTGAAGCTAAATTTTCTTTTAGCTTTGTGCTTGTGAGGACTTAACCGGTTTTGTAGCTGTAGCAATGTTGCTAGAACATTTGGCAGTATCATGCTTATAAATGCTTACAGTCAGAGAGGCACAATCATTACAGATAAATTTACTAGACGGGGTTAATGGCAGAGTAATTTTCTTGTCCAAAATCTCACTAAGTTTAATCAAAGGAGTAGGTAACTTTGATACCAACTTTCTTTTAAAACCTGTTTTCCTTGTTTCAAATGGTTGATTGCATTTAATGCACGCCATTTTAGAACTCTTAGCATCTGAGATTTTGAGCTACATGCGTATCACGTCATGAAATGATGGGTATTTATATATCTCTGTTATGTCAAAATATTTTTTCAGAGAACTACAGTTCTGCAGCTAGGCTGAGTTGCATCAGAAATGACAGAAGCAGATTAACTCTCTGGCCAGTCTGGGGGCTGAGTGGTATCAGAATCTGTCTGAAAATGAATGGTTGAAATGTTGATTATTTAATTATTTTCATTTTTTCAGAATTCAGAAATTTAAAAACTGCAATGATCAGATTTGTTTTGTAACACCAATAATGTCCCTGTAATGCAATGGCTCTTCAAGTACAAACCATGATATATTACAAAAATGAAATGAAATAATAGATAAATAAAATATTCGTCTGTAAGTTACTTTATTTATCTGTAAGTAAGTCACTAAGTGTAACTAGAGGCACTGCAACTTGCAAGTGAAAATTGTACCATCTGTAGCTTATGACCCCTTTTAAATTTGTCTTGCCTTGTAATTAATATTGTTGAAAATTTGGCAAATAGCATTTTAGCCCCCCCCCCCCCCCTGTCCATATTCCACTTTTCTTTAAACACTAAAATCCAGCTAATTCAGTGAGGAAGAAATGTCACTATATCTCGAATTTCCTCTACCCTAGACTATATCAAATTAAATACTGCACTACTATCAGTCACAGATTGACACTGGTAGGGGTATGGGGACCTGGTCTGTGAGTGTGATGAAAAAGATTCTGATGAAAATAAAGATTCACTCACATGTGATGTATAAACATTGTATTATTGTAAACTTCCGTTACGTTGTGTGTACGTTAATATTGAGAGTTATCTTTCCTTGGATATTGAAATCAATCAAATACTATATGAACACGGGCAATTATCGTCCATCTTTGACCTCAGTATAATTTATTTATGCATAAAAATGATTAATATGTCACTCTTTGTTGTGTATTTCACCGCTTCAATCTCAAAGGGATTTTCTGGAGTGTGCCTAATCACGTGAGATACGCTAAATATAGCTATTTTAGATCCGAACGATCAACTTCACATCATTCGTAGGCTCTAGGTTTATCCATACTAGCCCGTAAAAAACAGGGTGGAACCTCGTCCCACTTTTCCAGTAGAAATAAAAATAGAACATGACGCGCCATCTAGCGAGCGCGGTTGTTGCTACTGTAAACGAGACTGTTGAAACCTCTGTAACATCAAATTATTTGTGAATAGCGTGCCTCAATTTAAAAACAGACCATACACAGAACAAGCTCTTGCATATTGAAGCAGTTGAGAGACAAAAGCACCACATGCAGGTGATAATGGAATATTGCTACATGAATACGGGAAGTTGACGATCGAGAACCTGACGTCATCCCGTTTGTCATAAAGTTGAGTTGTTTGTCGTAAACATCTATGTTCAATAAAACATGCAAGTATTAAACACATGTGGGAGACTCTGTGGTGTCTTTTATTTCGAGATCGAATCGACATATGAATTAAAATGATTATTGTTAATAAATAAAACGTCGTCGAAATATCTAAATGTTGAGTTGAACGCCACAGCAAGAGATTTTTTCTTCTTATGTAGAAGCTTTTGAATAAGTTCTGTCTCGTAAGGTCAGTAAATAAAGTAGCACAATTCGTACCCATGGAAATTTAAACATTGTTGGAAGATCTGATCACCAAAGACTGCAATAATATGTGAATGAGGAACTTCGGCATCTTTTTAATGTCGACTTCAGAGTAGTTGTGCATAGAATCAGAGTGGTGTTTAACAATGGAATTTTTGAATGACCGATCACAAAATGTGAAGTTTTTGTTAAAGAAGCAACTTTTTATAATGTCAAAAAGTCTAGTTTATCATGAGGAGTGGTTGTGTAAAGTGTTGAAAAGTCATATTTCGATATTGATTAGCAAACAGTTTTTCGATTCAATATTTTTTTTGGAATATTTTAGAATCAACATTTGATTTATACCAATTCTGGCATGGGTTGTGGCACAATTCGTTTGAATTTTCTCCTTCACGGTAGTTAATATTTTTGTGAGGAGCAAACAAAGGGACTGGGTAGAACATTTACTGGATTCAGCAATGTATCTAAGTTTGTAAGGGTTCTTACCAATCCAGTATCGGTACGGTTACTCATATCCATTTGTTCCATTGACTGGGATATTAAATGTGTTTAAAACTAAACTATGGTTTTAAAGAATGTCATCTTTTGAAGGGGAAGTTGGAATTTCATAACTCTTGCAAAGAATACAAAATCAAGAGTATGGCAAATTTGGACCCCTGGACATTTCCAGTGGTGGGATCAGGTGCCTAGGAAGAGTAAGCATCCCCTGTCGACCGGTCACACCCGCCGTGAGCTCTATCTTGAGGAAGAGGCACACGATCTGTAAATTTTATCTTCCTACTGTAGATTACTTCCTTCAATTCACAAGAATGTAACAAATGTGCATCTGATCTTCAGCCATTAGCCCAAATGTCTACCCAGAAAAATTCCTAGTCTACATTAATAACTCCAAGCATCACGATAAAAAAAATCTTTCTGTAGTTGTGATAAAGAAATCCACTTATTCGGAACCTGTTTTCCGTCTATTGCTCCAATGGCATATTGGAAGTTCCAACAAGCTTCAAACTGCTGTGCAACTTCCCGCCATTCGTCTCGAATTATAGTACACGATATCACTTCATCACTGTACGCCTGGATGATAGCCTGGTAAACTTCTGCTATAAAGAGACATATAGTGTTGTGTGCCACTTTGAAGCCGTATATAAGACCCGGGCAGCAGTCCTCGCCGTAAGCCATACACCGAAGAGTAATGACAAGTTTTAAACCAAGTTTTAGGGCAATTCAGCACCAAGTGTTCTACGTTTTCAACTTCTCAGAAAGTTTCTGTTCGATTTGGGTTAAACCCTCAGACAATTCATGACTGTCTGCCAGAGTCAAAGTCTCCTCGTCTGAGGCCTAACCCAGTATCTTATGTGAGCTCTTCTTTTTCTTCTTTCCCTGTATTTCATAACATGGGCGATCGCAAGATGATCTTCAGCAGCATCTTCCTTCAACTGCTGCAAAAAATTCACGATTTTTGGCCTGTATTCTGAGCCTCTAACGGGCCATGGACATAATGTTGAATCTAAAAGAGCCAACAGAGGAATGATCCAAAACTGAACGACTACCAATATTTATAGCTATGTCATAAAAGGTCGCCTACATTTGTACATTTCCCTTAACACAATCGTCCCAACTCCTCAGGAACTTGTGCAAATGTCGACTAGACTAGTCTGAGCTTGTATATTCTCGTAGAAAAATTTCGATTCTGCAGAAATGTTGTACACACATTGTACAGATGTTGTCTAAAACTCGTGTTAAAAAGAAACTGTCGTTCGTTCTAACATCGTGTCAGTATGAAAGAGAACTCAAGCAGACGCCGAACTGATGTCCCCATAATCAAAAACCATCGCAAATTCGTGTATGATTTGGCGAGATATAACTCGCCAGCACTCATGATAAATCATACCTCCATATTGTGTCAATGGGATCGGGGCTTAAGGTTACATGTGACTTTTTTGTTTTCGAAAACTGTGAAATAAATAGTTTTTGTAAATTTATGGTTTCCAAAACAAATTTAAATGTTATATAGTGGTAATATTTCCTGAATAGGTTTAAAGTTGACATTGTACTGATATCACTATTAGGCCTGGTTGGTTCAGTGGTTGCAGATGTGCAAATGCAAAGGTTACGATATCGATTTCCGATTGATCCACTTATTTTTTTTTCCCTTCGGTCTTTACTACAATAACTTAGTAATGCACATATATGCATACAACTTTCTGTAATGCATAAAAGTTGACTTTACATTTTACATACCATAACCAGACATTATCAAAGCAATCTAACTCTTGAGCAGACCTGCTAATACACCCTTTTCGAGTTTTTTTATGAAATTAAGATTGAAGTGAATTGTACATGAAACGTCATGAAAAATGATATAATGTTGAGAAAAGTTGCATGTATTCTGAATGCATTATTACAAGAAACTGGGTCATAAAAAACTAAATGTTCACTTTTTTATCAATCAGAAACATGATACATAGCATCTTTCATTGCAAATGTGCAGTACCAAAATTAAATGTTAGAAATATGTTCATCAATGCGTACATAAACTTCAAGAATTTAATAGTATTCCATGTATTTACAGTATTTGGCACACGTAATTATTATGCAGAATTTCAAAGTAAAGTAAAATGAATTAAATATACATTATCTACAGTCAATATGATTATACATTCAATGAAAGGTGGAGAAAACGAACAGTGATCAATCTCATAACTCCGATAAGGAATACAAAATTAAGAGTTGGGCATATACCATATATTCAATCAAGCTATATCTGCAATAAAAATGTATATGTGTATAATCTTTATAGATCATAAATAGAAGAATTCCCTTATTAGGTACGATCTATAAATCTTGGCAATATTGCTAAAATATTCAATAATCAAACACATAAATTATGTCAATAGAAATATGTACAGACATGTGATATGGGTTTTTTAAGAATCTGTTTATCAAAAACCAGCTGCAAATGGAGAGTTTTATCTGATTTACTAATAAAAATGTTCATATAAAGTATCAATATCACAGATATATGTAACATTTCGTTCACAATGGTTTAATATGTATATTCATGCACATGTACAATATACACAAGTATATGTATCAACAACACTTTAGAACAAAAGATCCACCCCAAAATATTTGATATACAATTTTGTAAAACTATTCCTACTGTTTTAATATTGCTAAAAACCATATTAACCCCGTTTCATACATTTCATGTATTAATGACCGATTTACATTCTTGTTTGAACAAAAAATAGAAAATCGCAAGTAAACACAGCAAAAATTTCACTTCATTTGATGCGACTAAAATCTTGGATATTCTATGACCTTAATTATTGATGAAAAACAACTGAATGAAAATTCAGAAAATATATTTCTTTGCAGAAATTAAAGTTGCTGTTGTTGTTTTTGCTTTATTTTGTTTGGATGTATAAATTACTTATGATAATGATTTCCGCATGCGATCTTTTTTAAATAAAACCCCCATCCCACACACATTATATACACTATAAATTATCGGGATAATGTACAAATAACAATGTTCAAAATGATTGCCTTGTGTAAAATGAAAACATTAAAGTTTGGATGCAATGGTTAATGAAAAAAGAAGTAATTCTGTCACTCTTTAAAGTATACACATATATATTGTTACATCGAATTTTTCATTCCACATACTTTTGCCAAACCATCATAAATAGCTGTCGATGATTCGCGTTCTCTTGGATATAATTCAGGAAAGTGTTTGCCCTTTCCTTCCGATTCTTCCCTGATGCACTGCTGCATTTCTGCTTAATGTGACTGGGCACATTGTGGATCTTTTCAAATGTTTCGTCGATTATAGATGAATCGATCTCCTCAGATAACGTATCAAAATCCGGAAGTGTCACTGCAAAATCAAAATTTTTATCATAGGGATATCTTGTATTTGTTAGGTAAGATTTAAAAGTTTGACTATTCTAGCTTAATTTTGATTAAAACAAGAGATCCACAGGCCTTATCGGACACCTGATATTAGCTAAAAGTATCACAAGCCCCAAGGACTATGAAATCTATAACACTTTTCCATTTTGCATATCTAATCTAAATTCTAATGTTTAGCAGCAGTATGAAACAAGATGTCTTTCCAAAACAGAAATGCGCCGAACGTATCCATAATACTGAAAGACATTGCATAACATATGATAAAGTAACACTATATGACGATTTTGGACCCGACGTAGAGTTAGACCCTTTGTGTTACGAAATTCCAAAATACAATTTTTGTACACTCCTTTCTTCTTTCCTTAATACCATGAGGAACCAGGTTAGAATAGGTCCTCAGTACCCCCCTGCTTGTCGTAAAACGCGACTAAATGCGGCGGTCCTTCGGATGAGACCGCAAAAACCGAAGTCCCGTGTCACAGCAACTGTGACACAATAAAGATCCCTCCCTGCTCAATGGCCATAGGCGCCGAGCATTGGCCTAAATTTTGCAGCCCTTCACTGGTAATGGTGACGTCTACATATGAGTGAAAGATTCGTGAGAGGGACGTTAAACATAATCAATCAATTAATTAATCTTCTTTCCCTAAAATATGCATGAAAATATTAAAATAAAGAACAGTATGTATGTAGATTGTCTACAGCATCAGCAAATTAAAGAAGTCTTTCAAATGAAAAAGACAATAAATCATTATAATTTTAGCCCAACCTGGAACCAAAACTCCTACCCCTTGGGTCATAGAATTTACAAATTTGGTAAAAGGCTAATGCTCCTTCTAAATATTTATTCAGTTTCAATTTATTATCAATGATATTAAACAAAATGTTATTTAAATAAATGTTTTACACAAAAATATTGTATGTCATATTTGGCCCTACGTTCAAGTCAGAACCTCTTCCCGGGGGATTATGAAATTTAAATTTATGGTAAAAAACATTCCGACTCTGAATTTTCTCACAGATATACATGGGGAGAGGAGAAGAGTTTTGAAAATGTTCAATCTCTAGCAGTTTTTGCCCGCCCCGAAGGCTTCGGGGGTACAGAAGTATTGAAATTTACAATTTGCCCTTCTTGTCCCAAAGATGCTTCATACCAATTTTGAAAATACATTGTACGTATAATATACATGTAATTGGAATGGTAGTTATTATCAAACAATTAAAAATGTTCAATTGATAACGCACGATAGACGGCACACGACGACGAGCGCAGACCAATAGCAATAGCTCACCTGAGTGACTCAGGTGACCTGAAAAGGAATAAAAAACAAATTTCTACAATATTAGTTGAAACCTAGATATAAAGTTTCAATTAATGCCTATCTTGTCGATATTGTACAGATGCTAGAGAGTATTGGAATAGTAGTAAACTCAAATACAATGAGTGTGGAAAGTATTGTTTCCCAAAACTCCATTTCTAGACAATATTTTTGAAATACTTATCGAACACTAATACTTGCTACAATTAAAAGCTAATGACATTGTGTAGTGTATCATGCATGATTTCTCGTGATTACTAACTGTAATCTGAAGATTTTGCTATTTCTTTACATTTACATTGTGCAACAACTTCAAAAAGTGTTCAAATTACATAACATTTTGTGCCTTGTAACAAAATGAGGAATTATAGTTGTAGTATACTAAATGATACCTGGATTTTCATTTGAACATGTCTTTGTGTGATTTGTTTCGTCACAACTTTCCTCTTGTTCACCCACAGAATTCAATATAACATCTCTTGTCGCGTCAGGTAACTGATCGACCACATCTATTACGATGTTACATTTTTCTTCTCGACTTTGAACCAACGTTATATTGATTCCTTGCCCTTCTATTACTTTCTGCACTTCTCTGTTCCTTAGAAATTGTGTCGGTTCTAGTTCCTCCAGTAAACACTGTCTCACCGTAGTGCCTGTCCTCTTTTTTCCGATTTCTGGTTTTTTAAGAAAAAAAAACAAAATAATGGGACAATTAAGCAAAAAATATTTTGATACAGTAAATATGACATCATTCCTGTGATAAAATTCCCACGAGAAACATACTGCCATTCAAAAGTACAAAATATTTATACGCCTAAATATACTTAATTGTGGAATACCAATTAAGAGTGAGAATAATTGGGGGGGGGGGGTCACAATACCATTAGTATCTCATGTACATTACATGTGCAGTATTAATAAAATTAAATTTACTTAATGTATCGATAAATAATTAATGCTGCGAAGTCTGTACCTTTTCTTTTCTGCTTTTCCTTCATCCGTAAAAACACCTTTGATCCATCTATGACCAACTCCCTTGCCTTTTGACGCACAGTCGACACCATCTTCTTGACATTCTCTACTGTATTTCCCTCGTGCAGACCCGAGCAATGAATGTGAACAAATGTTTGTGCTCTCCCTTCAAAAGAAATTAATCATTCAAAGAGTGTGTCTTTGTATTTAGTAATGTGTACTTAAGTTTACTGCTCATTTATAAATGCACTTTGAATATGAACATATACTTCAAACATTTCGGTTGAGCATCACTGAAGAGACATTATTTGTCGAAATGCGCATCTGGTGCATCAAAATTGGTACCGTATAAGTTTTACATTATGACCCCTGGGTCGAGGCCTCTGCTGGTGGACTGTTAGTCCCCGAGGGTCTCTACAGCCCAGTAGCTAAGTACTTCGTTACTAGCTTGAAAATACGGATGTATATTTAATTGCTGTTATAAAATTTAGAAATTCATTTCAAAATTAAGGATTATCTCCCTCATGTATAGCTCTTATCCTTGGACGAATTTGGCTCCACTTGTTTGGCACGCTGTTTTTGGCTATATTTAGATCTAAAACTTCATAGTTATTTCGGATTTCAAACATTTCGGTTGGGCATCACTGAAGAGACATTATTTGTCGAAATGCGCATCTGGTGCATCAATATTGGTACCATATAAGTTTTACATACTCATCAAGATTTAGGCATCTACAAATGTTAAACTCTGCATAACTTACAAAGATTAAACTTGCCTACAGGGTGCCAGATATGGAAAAAATCATTCGAGTTGTAGTTGGAAAAAATGATAGGAAATGGTCTGCATCATTTAAAAAAAACGGGAGAAAATATAGAGAACCATACTTGAAGAGTTGATTGGGTTTTTGGGGGGATGTGATTGCGCCGATTAGATCGCATTTTAACCACAACCAAAGAAAGTAAATTAGAGTTGTAATTTGGTTATATCAGGTGTTAACAAGCTGGTAGTATCAATATGTCAACATGTTAATTGCATTGTAATTTAAACTTACCAACTGTGATACATTTCTCACTACCGACGAAAATTTTCTTCACACCTTTGCGTGATACACCTGCTTGAAATTCATCTGTGCTTGCCAGTGCCATTAGATCTGTCGCAGGGTTTCCTGGCAACACTCTGAAAATCACGATTACAGACCCCTTCTCTAATCCAGCGATCATAATTTGGCCAATATCTATTTCAAGGTACTTGGCAATCCACTCTCGGAGATCATATACTTCATCCTGGCATTTCTCTAAATCATTTTCAATATAAAACTTTATGCACTGTTCCTCCGTTGCTGAAAAATACAAAAACTTGTCTGTAATACGTGTATGATATACATTTTATCAGAAACAAAGCCAATGTAAATTGAGTTAGAACGGAATGAAAATTGGAATATCATTCAAATGAAATGCTGAATGAAAATGAAATCCAAGTACTGCCTTGATACATTTGGGTCCATTGTATATTCTAAACAGAAAGAAAATGTTCATACTTACATTTTCCTGATAGAGGTTTTGATTGGAAATACAGCAATGGAAATCGATGCTTTGACGCAAATTCGAAGCATTCTTCACTAAGCTGATGTGCAGAACATTTCTCAAATATCCATTGCAGAAAATACAAGTTATATTCAATCTTGAAATTAGCTTGAAGATGTCGGAAAAGGCTTGATGTGTCCAAATTTCTCAATGTATTTTCATCGATGAAATCTGAAATGATTTACATCAAAAATAATAATCCATAACTATGAAGAGAATTTATTTGCTAACAATTTGCATAGTGATTTCATACGGTTGAATAATCATATAGAAAATTGTACCTTTCAAGGCCATTTTCATTGAAGTAAGGATATCGTCCGTGATTGAGCCTCCTAATTTATCCAGAAATTCAACAATAACACCATCCTCATCATCGTTTTTAAGGATTTCTATTTCCGTCTCAGTATCGCCTTGAAATGAAAAGTATAAATATTTGTAAGTTAAAATTGATATTTATTTCTTTTGTAAATATGTTCATCTGCTGAGCTGTAGTATAGAGTTCCAATCTCCAATACAAGACTGTTTGGGAAAGGAAGGATATTAGTTGTTTTTTCATGAGACCTCGAAAACCGAAAACCGTAGCTCTCGTCCCGATAAAAAAAAATGTGATGTATCCATTTTGAAGTTCAAGTCCTCATCAAGCCACCAAAATTACTGTTTGCCTAAACAATTGTCTTTCCTACCTGAATGCTTTATTGACAAATATTAGTTCTAGGGTAAGAAATTTCTTATAAAGGCAATATAGACCAATGACCATTACATTGTTTATGGCAAAAAATATAATTATCATTACCTTAACACCATGAATAATCAAGTCTTGATTTCTCTAAAGAAACTTAAGTCTAAAGTTTTCAAATAGAAGAAAACTCAAGCTAAAGTTTGCAATTTTTCGAGAAATCTCAAGCCAGGCGTGTAGCAACAGGGGACATCCCTGTTTTTTAACAAATCTTTTTTTATTATTACTTTCACCCGCAAAGACCATTCTTTTACACACAGTTTTATTTACTGACTGGTTTTCCTACAACACACCAGCTCATTCCTACTTTTTGGCTGTCGTAAAATGTAGTGAAAATATTGATTTTGAACAACTCTACCACCCACCCACCCCAATTTTAGGATTTTGAGCTTTGGTCTGAATTAACTTGTCCAGACTTTTTATATAGCCTGGATGCTACACACCTTATGATACTGACATGTATAAATTTGCATGTTTCTACTTTAAATGAATATGAATGTTATATCTCAATGATAATGTGATAACGTTAAAGGATGAATAATAAACCAGTAAAATCTTATATGCATGAAAAGTGGAGAATTTATACGATAATATTTTTAATGGAAAACTTTCAAATTTACCCTATTTAGTTTTTAAAGGTAGTTTTAGTAGAAAGTTATCTGAAAAATAAAATCTCTGTTAGACTTTAACGCACGAACTACAGATCAGTAGTCGACACGTAAACCTACCTAAGCTACCCACTACGCATTTAGATTTAAAAGGAATAATCATGTATTGCTAATTTTGACATTTTCATTCAAGCTTCGAAATGGAAGTCAGCCATTATGACGATGTATCATTCCTCCTTAAGTCATACTACTTGATAAATCGTTTATGATGTAAATAAGTCGTTAAAGTGATGTCACTAAATGTCAAAAGATTCCAATATGGTATCCCATGATATGTGTTTGATATGTTGATATAAACGCTCGTTGACGTATTATGGCCAAGGCGATACATTCGGACTTTTCCCACTTATAATACCTGTTTGTGTTCCTGTGTATTTCATTTCCACCCGGGTTATACGTTAGAAATCAATAGAGGACAACTTGTTGTTTCCTTGCTGAGCATATTATAGTACAACTAGCTATAGTCAACGTATAATTAACAATTTCTTGGTCAAGAAGGGTACATGTAGCTCTATAAGACGAAACAGAGCGCAAGTTGTGGGTGAATAGCAAAATTTCATCATATTCATATATTGCATTATTGACAAAGTCTGTAAAGGGTTTTGTAATTTTTGTAAACTTACCTATTACCTAAATCTAAATAACATTTCTATAAAAATTGGTAACTAGAATTCTTCATAAAGTACCTACTTGATGCAAGGTGAAGATAACGAACAGTGATCAATCTCATAACTCCTATAAGCAATACAAAATAGATAGTTGGGCAAACACGGACCCCTGGACACACCAGAGGTGGGATCAGGTGCCTAGGAGGAGTAAGCATCCCCTGTTGACCGGTCCCACCCGCCGTGAGCCCTATACCCTGATCAGGTAAACGGAGTTATCCGCAGTCGAAATCAGTGTGCCAAGAACGACTTAACAATCGGTATGAAACACGTCAGACAGCATTTGACTCAATGCAAGATTGTACTGACGAAGTAGATCGTTATAACGACCATAGAATTTGCGAAATGCTGACTTAATCGAGACTTGAAATCCCTGTACCATCAACTTGTTTGTCAGTAGCTTACCTCGATTTAAAAACTGACTATACGCAGAACAAGCTCTTACATATCGAATCAGTTGAGATATATAAACACCATATGCAGGTGATAATGGAATATTGGTACATAAATATGGGAAGTTGACGATGGAGAAGCTGAAATCATCCCGTTTGTCATACAGTTGAGTTGTCAGTTTGCCGTTAATGTCTACTTTCAATAAAATATCTAAGTATGAAGCAGAAGTGGACGACTCTGTGGTGTCCTTTATTTCGAGCTCACAGGTGATATATCAAATCGACATATGAATGAAAGCTATCATTGTTAATAGACAAAACGTCATCGATATATCTAAAAGTCGAATTGAAGGCCACAGCGAGAGATTTTTTCTTCTCACGTAGTTTTTTAATAAATTCTGCTTCATATGAATATAAAAACAGGTCAGCTAACAAAGGAGCACAATTCGTGCCCATGGGAATTCCAACAGACTGTTGGAAGACCTGATCACCAAAGACCACGAACATATTGTCAATGAGGAACTCTAGCATATTTTTTATTTCAACTTCAGAGTACTTGTGCGTGGAACCAGAGTGGTGATTAACAAAGTAAGTTTTTGAATGACTGATCACTAGATATGAATATTTCCGTTTTCCGTTTTTGTTGAAGAAGCAACGGTCTATAATGTCAAAAAGTCTAGTCTTTAATTTATCGCGAGGAATGGTCGTGTATAGTGTTGAAAAGTCATAGGTTTTAATGTTTTTGGTTTGGGGAAAATTCTGCGATTTCAAGTTTACTTAAAGTTCTTTAGAATTTTTTAGAATCCATATTAGATTAAAACCACTTCTGGCATATGTAATCACACAGTAAGCTTGAAGTTTAACATGTATAATCATTAATTTACCTTTTTCATCTGTAACTTGTTGGTACTTTTCAACCTCTGCTCTCTAAAAATCAAGTGTATTTGACAGCAAAGTATGGAATAATACATAAAAGAGCATCAACGGTTCTTCATTCATCAATAAAAGTGAATCAATGAAATGCAATATTTAGTCAGATTGGTCTTTCAATTCGATTCTTAATCACAAACAGAACAAAACTTCATAAAGCTGTAAAGTTTCATATATATATATATATATATATATATATATATATATATATATATATATCTTGTGCATCAAAATTGGTACCGTATAAGTTTTACATTACAACCCATGGGTCAAGGCTTCTACGTATAAGTTTTACAAATATATTTAACAGTCAATACTTCCTAATTATGTTAGAACATCATAAGAAATCACTACAATTATGAATTTATATAGCTCTCTCTCTCTCTAGCTCTCTCTCTCTCTCTCTCTCTCTCTCTCTCTCTCTCTCTCTCTCTCATTCTAGTCTCGACATTGCGACTTTTAATCTCTTTTTTTTTAAAAGGGGGGTGATAATAATCATCAATGGTAAGGACTACCAAATGTTGTTTTGAAAGTAATCACTCTATATCATTTTCTACCCACCATTTTATTTCATAATCACATTGTTTTGGAAGTGTTCCCTCTAAATTTATGACTTCTGTAATTTTCAAGAATAATTCTATTTTCATCCCGACCCGACCATGGTACAAACTCTCTACACCAGTTGACGTCAGTAAACACGCTTTACATCAAAACCACCATTTTTATCACCCAGTACAACAGTGTATCATTCTTGTCACCAATGTAGTTTATTGATACTTGTCGTTTTTCGTGGTGTGTGTTATTTGTTTATGTAATATACGTCTCTTGATAAAGACGCGGGTTGCGTCGAAAATTTGAGTTTTAAATAACCAACAGTGTTGTGGCCTTTCCAGTGCTTTTATAAATTTCTTTACTGGCCTTGTATCTTCTCAGATTCGACACTTTAAAAAAAGTAGGGTGTTGTTGGATTTAAGTGCTTTTATATATATATATATATATATATATATATATATGTGTGTGTGTGTGTGTGTGTGTGTGTGTGTGTGTGTGTGTGTGTGTGTGTGTTTGTGTGTGTGTGTGTGTGTGTGTATGTATATATATATATATATATATATATATATATATATATATATATATATATATACTGTTTTCCCCTAAAATAGCTTTAAAACTTCATTGTTATTTTGGATTCCAAACATTTCGGTTGAGCATCACTGAAGAGACATTATTTGTCGAAATGAGCATCTGGTGCATCAAAATTGGTACCGTATAAGTTTTACACATATATACTGTACGTACAAAATGATAAATTGTGCAGACCAAATTTGTTGGTTATGTCTTCTTTATTTCACAAGTCTTAATGTCTAATGTTAATAAAAACCATCTACTAATGTTGTTTTCATTATGATTCTCTCATGTATGTCCTTTCCGAGTGCATGCTTTGGAAACTTAAAGTAGCTGATACTTGTACCCAAAACAATTGAGAACACGATGTTACTGCCAAGCTAATAATATTTCAGCAATGCTCCGAAGGGATATAGTATTCATTTCTATATTCACATACTATATGGATTTGTCTTACAAGCTTATTTAGTTAACGTATGACTTACAGATTTTTGATGATTTATGAAGTTGTTTTGCCTTTTTGTTATAAAAAAAAATTGATCTGTGCAAAAAAAAAATAATATAATTCTAATAATTTTACCTTCAAATGAGCTTCCTTTATTACTGTTGGAACTGTAACTTCTTCTGTTCTCTTCCCTACAATATTACCTTAAGATATCAAAACATACTATTTTGTATCTCCGCATACAAAATATCAAGACTTTTTTATATATTTTTTCATTTACCCGGCTCATACACGACTTCTCCGTTAATGGTCACTTTGAATACTCTGTGAGTCAGTCGTCTGAATAGCATCACTCGGTACGTGATGTTCTTCAGTGACTTCCTGTCCAAAAGTATTGTTCTCAAGTTCGGAATGAAAGCACTCCGAATCATGAAAGTTAGTATAATGCTTCCTTTACGTATCCCAACAAGTAGCATGTCATCTGGCTTTACTCCAAGAACCTTCGCTAAAGATTTGCGAAGGATGTCTAGATCGCCTTTATTATAGGCGTTAATATTTTCACATTGGATGTGGTATTCAACTTTTTGAAAACCTGCAAAGTATAGAAGAAATGTTGTTGTTTTTTCATAGATGATCAGTTTTTAAATCGAGTCAGCTTACTGACTAACAAATTGATGCTACAGGGTCTTCAACAATATCATTTAAAGTCAGCATTTCACCAATTCTATGGTCGTTATAACGATCTAATTTGCCAATAGAACCTGTCATTGGGTTGAATGCTGTCTGACGAGTTTCATGCTGATTGTTAGGCCATTCTTAGCACACTGATTTTGGCTACGAATTACTCCGTTTATTTGATCAATATTTAGAGCTCACAGTGGATGTGACCGGTCGACAGTCACACCCACCGTAAGCCCTATATCCCGATCAGGTAAACGAAGTACTTAATCCGCAGTTAAAATCAGTGTACCAAGAAAGGCCTAACAATCAGTATGAAACATGTCAGACAGCATATCGCCCAATGATATGCCGTATTAGCAAATTAGGTCATTATAACGATCATAGAATTGGTGAAATGCTGACTTTAAATGAGACTGTTTTATCACACTACTGAAATAAGAAAAAGATTGAAATTCATCATACAAACAAATTGTATCTGCTTTGTTCGCTTACCCTTCAAATTCTTTGTACATTTCTGGAAATAAAAGATATCCCTTGCTTTCTTTCCATAATTCAAGCATTTCTCATACAGTGTTTCATCAGGAGGAGCGATTGCTAGGGAATATGCTTGAAGTATGGCCAGATTATTGTAAAGGGATAACTTTCTATCCATATACTCCAATAGTCCGAAGGCAGTAGATATATCTCCAAGATCATCCTCCAACCCTTCAATTCGATCTAAATAATAACAAGGATGTTTAGCCACAACATTCAACTATTTCGATTAGATGAACAGGAAGATGATGTCTACAAAGCCTGATATATTGCATACTTTCATTGAAATTGAAAATCCTTCACTATATCCATGTTAATCAGTTTCGAAAAATATCCATTCAGCGGATTTTTTGGGCTCAGAATGAAACTGAAATAATACATATTCTTGACAAGACACATGCAATAATATTATCTTTGCCTTTAAATGCTTTAAAATTATCAATATCATATCTGTATCTTCTGAGTATTTGATTCTTCATTGACATTTTAAGCAAAAACGTAAAGGGATTGTGATCCCTAGAAACATGAATTGTATGCACCGTAACATTCACGTAAACATCAAAATGTTGTAAAGCTAACAACAAATAAGACACCTTTTCTCAATGTAATGAATTGTTTTGACATTTTGTAAGTTTCTTTTAAAAAAGAAACGCCTCTATCTACATTGTCATTATGTTCTTGAAACAAAACATCTTCGACTATTAGTCCACACTACCGGGGTAGCAACAACAGTACGCTGGAATTCCTTTAAAATCTGGGAATGAGAGAACTGGACAACTCATATGGATATATTTAATTTTCTAAAAATGATTCATCAAAATCCTTTGTCCATTTAAACAATTTTGACAAACTTTTCTGTAGAGACCAGTCATAGCCAAACTCTCAATAACTCGTTCTTGTTTGTAGTAATCGGGAACTTTGCTATAGTTTCCACTTTAGACATAATAGGTATACCATAACTTTGGTCTACTTTATGGCCTAAATATTCTACACAGTAGCATGACAAAAGTCACTCTCCACAAAGTTCAGAAATATGATCACTTTAGCAAAAATCTTTACCAATGTACACATGATTCGGAGATGTTCGACCATGTTTTGCTGTACAATGTATAATGACATTAACGATATATGCTATACATCCTTATATTATGAATAAGGGAGTAAATCATCCTCTGGAAGGTAGCTGGATGATTTTCAACCCAAAGGGCATCACCCTGTACTGCAATATTCCATCGGGAGTCAAAAATACAGAAATTTCTTTAGTTCTTTAGTTAAGGGTACTTCCCAGTAACTTTTCAGCAGGTCGAATTTATTGACATTTCATCAATAAAGTCATCAATTCTGGGGATCGGATGAGTGTTTTGTGACATTGTTTACTTTCCCGAAGTCATTACACAATCAGTAGGCACCGTCAAGTTTCGGTACAAGAATGCAAGGTGAGCTCTAATCACTTTCAGTTGGATATATAATGTCATTGTCCAGCATTTACTGCATTTTGGTTATTTAATACTGTAACTTTGGTGCATTCAAGCGATATGGAAAGGCAAAGCAACACCTACTATAACATCATGACAAGCAGCATGGTCTGGTTTGAAACATCCAAAAAGATTGAAGGATAAGGAGTCATCAGATATTGTACTTGTTCTTTGGCGAATATTCAAATGTTCAAGATTTACATCTTGAATTTCGTAGTTCTTTAAACGAACATTCTGACTGAAGTCCTTTTCACTGATCTCTGCATTGACATCATTTTTAGTATGATCTTGAAATGTTTAACATTGGCCGAAATCAAAACTGATTTTGGTTACATATATCAAAATTCTTTCAACTTATTAGTGTGACAAACTCGTTTTATTCTTTATGTGATTCTGGTGTCTTAACCATCATATGTGACAAACCATGAGATTTTGGGTCCAAATGAGGAATTTATCAAAAATTGAGATTTTCACTTTAAAATGACACACATGTATGCCTAATTGCGCATTGAAAATTTTATGGTCTTATCTTGCATGGTTCCGGAGATATGACGTCACGAATATGATGTATTATGGTGTAGAATTTCATTAATTTAGAAGTAACACTTGAAACTCAATGATGTACACAATTTGAAGTCAATTCTAAACAATGTTACGATATTTATTAAGAACAAACACGTTTTGTCAATATTTTCTCTAAAGTGTATCATACAGACATTATCTTAGCTAACAGTTGCCATAGGAAACATTCCCATTAGAATACTGTCACTATAGCAACCATTACAAATATATAATTATAAATGAAAAATCGTGTTTCTTTAACTTTCTCAGTAAATAAAATTATTTACAGGTAGAAAAAATACTGATTGCATGTATCGCTATGTTGCAAAATATTTCAACTCAATAGATAATAACTACCAATATCCATGCAGTCAAACTCCATACACCATACTATCAAGGTTATACAATATCTATATATAACATGGTGAAACATGGCTGCCTTGTATCGCATTAGATGTAGATAATTCTCTCTTATAATTTAATAATTATTCTTACCTGCTTCTAAAGTTAGCATGCCAAGTTTGTATTTTAAACTAACTCAATCATGATAGATTTAAAAGCTAATAAGAATGATAACATACAAATGTCTTAAAATTGTTGTATTATACCGAGTATCAAGTTTTATTGTAACTATGAGCATTTAATCATGATTAACATTATAATGTACAAGTAACAAGTTAACTTTGTGTAACTTTGACTGGTCAATGTTGTCAATTTATAATTGGAATCATTCAATGCAATTAAGTTGCATTTTTCATCGCAAATAGGCTGACCAATATTTCACAGACGTACTAATTTGTTTGGAAAAAAAATGAAAACTGATACATGTACTTTATTCAAAGTATATAGTATGTACTGGGACTTATGATATTCTATGCTACTGAAGTAAACATTCAAAGCAACTTTCATAAGTATAATCAAGTGTTATAATATTTTTTCTCTCTCCTGAAATGATAAGTCGTATATTGAATCATATTTAGCACTCAATAAATTAAATTTATCAGAATTTAGTTTAATTTTCTGTTTTCAGGCAAAATTATTTCCATAGACCTGATTGGAATTCGTGTTGATTTACTTATCGAATTAAATCTTAAAATATATATAATCTTTCTATCGTGAGACAATAACAGATATTCAAGAATGTAAAATGCCAAATTCCTATGCATAAATGACAAAGCTCCGACACTTCTTTGATGTTTTAAAGAAAAGAGTGACCCAACTTTCGGACCATATTGTTTGTTGTTTGTTAATTAACGCCCCGTCGAGATTTTTTCACTCATATTGAGACGTCATCAGCTGTAGGTGAAGTACCTACGCTCAGGACCATAGCAGTGAATGTTTTTAACGTACCAATGCCAGCCGTGACAGTTTTAAGGTCATATCAAAAAGATCCGTGATTTTCACTTCTAAATACCGAGCGTTTGGAGGAGCAATCACTACCTATATTAGAGTCTTAGGTTTGACGCGGCCTTGGCACGAGCGGAGCTCGAACTCACGACCTCCCGGTTACAATACCATTGAGCTGCCGCGACTGGTCCAGAGCATAACATGACTAGTGAACTTGGTGTATATCTATATATAGTTAAAACTGTAATGGAATGCTTCTTGTAGGGGTACAATTTGGATAACCCACAAAATCAAATCATGGTGCAATACATTATATACTTGGCATGCGTATTATTTACATGTTTCAACTATATTACATGTTCGTATATTACCCCCCCCCCCTTAACACACAAAACAGTTGGTATAAATTGGATATTAGTAAATGAATTGATATTGAAATTATATTCATGAGCTATCATTTCTACAGGTAATGCAAAATTCCATCGCCAGACACCCACGGCTGATATCGTCTTCTACTCATCAAGTGATTATCCGACGATGGCAGATTTTTTGAATTTTCATAATCGATGCACTGTTATATCTATTTTGATAATTAATCATGGACCTATAAACATTGATGTTGCCGATGCACAATTGAATTCATTACATACAAATGGAAACTAAAATATAGATTAATAAATATATCATTTTCATTTTTATGTATATTAGATAGAAAGAACTAGAGAGGGTGATTTTGGCATCGTATACATCGTCATGTATCCTTTTTTGTTATATCCAATTGGAAAGTCTTTATTGCTTGCAAAGTTCCATGCATTGGCTGGTTGCCGCCTCTCACTTTTTGTTTATAGCAAGCTATGAATTCAACCTTTGCCCCCCCCCCCCCCATCCTTTCCATTATTTTATCTGGCTGTGACATCCTTTTCAATTTTGGTGCTATGTTCCTGTCATCACATGTTCTCGGTGGTGATCTCTCTGTATTTTAGCATTGTTTAACAAATGTAATGTTTCCAGTATAATTCTTATTAATGGTACATCTGAATCTACACTTATCCATAAAGTCTATACACGCAACCCCGCGCTTTAAAAAAGTACTTGCGTATTTATTTTTCTCTCCTATAATGCCTGTTGAATCAAGCTCACAGAATATATAATTGTTTATTTCTGTTTTTTTTCATCATTATAATTAATTAATCACCCCCATAACTACCATTGCTCTCAGATATACTCGAATATCGTGCAGGAAAGAAAACCCGGGTTGTTTCTTCGTTGTCGTATACAATGGATGATGGAATAGTGCAGAATACAGACACTCGATGTACACCTCGATTGACTCACACTGAAAGTTTTTACATTTGATCTGTCACATTCCTATTTAGCACAAATGTTTACAAAATCGCAAACTACGTTTTTTTCTTATAGGGAGAAAAACGCATCTTACTTTCACTTTTGTAAAGGCCAATAACTCCCGTTATATATTCTACGAACATTCTCTACTGGGGCTGAAAATTAAAGTTCTGAATTTAGGCACTTGTAAGTACTATATATATTAAATATTTTCTCTTAAACCTTGATAAACCAAAATATGAAGAAGAAAAAAAAAGCAAAAAAAAAAAAAAAAAAAAAACCACTGCGGAATTTTTTAACGTGCTGAACAATATACGATGTTTGTGACATTATTTCGCAATTACCTCATTTGGACCCAAAGTCTCATGACGCGTCACATATAGATCACATTACTAGGTTTTCTTTCAATTTCATAATGGTCATAATATCTGGCCTGTAAACGATGAGCAGGATGAGTCAAAAATACAAAATCCTTATTTAATGGTTTAAATATTCTCCTCCTGACATCTTTGTCATACCATACTTTTATTCTTTAAAACGTAGATATGTGGTCTAAAAGAATAAGGGCACTGGATTTAGTCAACCACCTTTCGTTCAACTATTTTAAGGACCTCTGGTTGTATGATCAAACATAAGTTCAAAGTGACGAATCAAAGAGAGGTGAACTCCATGATTCCAATCATACTAATAACAATATGCCTTCATCATAGTTAAGGTTCAAGCGTCCCTGATAACTCAAGATGATAAGCAATGGACTCATACTAACTCTAATCATCCATGACCCAGTCATCAAATTACAACCCTATTTAGACTGAATGACTTTTGGTATTTGTATAAAACTAAAAAAAAACTTGGTAAGGACCTTAAATATGGTCTTTTGCTTCATATTTCTAAGAAAGATATTTTCTGGAAATCGAGTGGACATACACATGATAGTAAGTAAATGCTGGTTCCCTAAACTAGCCATAGGCAAAGGTCCTACATAAGCCACCAACGTTCAATTAAAGGTTCTTCAAAAGTTGGAATGGGTTGGAGAGTGTTAGATGGTATTTTCTAATTAGGTTTACCTACCATCTGATAAACATGATACGCCTTCCAAATTCAGAAACATCCTTTCACAACTTGGGTCAATGGAAGTGATTGACACTTACATTACTACCCATGAGTGTGGCGCGAGTCAAACTCATGAGTTCCTACGATATATTACGTAGACCAACATCTGGTAAACGATACTTTGTATTTCTTTGGGATGCATCAGATTGTCCCAAGTTTCGCATATGGATGCCTTTTTATGTAGTAGAACTCTCTGACTATGGCGATCTCTTCTGGTGGAAGCCACTCTTGCTAAGTTGGACAATATCGGGGTATTTGTTTTGCTTAGAAAAAACTGCTCTCGGCTGAGGGTGTCTTTGTTCTGGTTTAATTGCTCCCGCGGCGGGACATTTAACAATATACAATCAGCCAACCTTGCTCTATCTGATCTTTCATTTCCTTTGTCTATGCTCCTTCTTTTCTCTCTACACTCTTTTAGGTATCTTTTTTTTCCTCTCCAATTACATTTTCTCTCTATGCTCTGTCATTTTTATTTATTTCAAGCTCTAATCGTATTTTCTGTTTTTCTTTTTCCTAATGATTTCATTATTCTAACTTTAATTGAACTCCAATTCTGTCATTTTCACATGTTTAATAATTTGTTTTGGAAAACCATGTCTCAAAACTTCCTTCCTTTAAACTTCTTCTACAACCTTAAATTTATCTTATTTTTTCATATTAGATTTACCTCTAACCCGAGGTGTACACCTTTTATATTATCAACTCATTCTTTTTCAAAGCATCAAAAACCAAAACTGTCGGTGAATCAACAAATTCTGTGATCGAAAGCATGTTGATTTCTGCTGACAACTAATTGAAATTAATTAAAGAAATATTTACATCTGGAAAAATTCTTTATTCTGGACGAACCCCCTCATGTTATGAATCAGAATAACAAAAGTCCATCGAATACTGTATAGATAGCACCGTTGAGAGATTTAATAAACCTATCAATTACATTTCAAAATATCAATGAAAAAATACTTACAGTAAATTTCACACAAACTTCATAAAGTACATTGTTCACTTAAAGCGCTGTTGAAATCATGTGTCATGTCCCAATGATTTGATATCAATTGTAATTCTGAAAATTGCTTCTAACCACAAACTTTTCAGTCTGTTTATACTAAAACGACAATTCTAGAGAGTCCCATCCTACAAATTATAAACAGGCTATTTATTTATCATCCCAAACGTCGATCAAACACAGAACTTCCAAATTCTTATCTAGGTCGTATGTTTCAATAAGCAACATCTCGTACACATATTCCAAGTATTTCCCACATTTTATTCTATCATAGTGTCATTTTAACGGTAGTAAAACAAAGAAATGCTTTACGGAGAAGTTTTCCCAAAAAAATACTTACCCTTTTCAAATCATTGCTTAATCGTTTAAACATGCATGTTTAAGTATATGGGGAAAATCATTATTCATGTAAATATTTCCGGAGAGAAGACAAACTCGTAAGAAATCATTGGATTACCTTTTAAAAGTGTTTTCATTTCCTCTAACGTCCCAGGAGTCATATCTTTGCTTACATCACGAAGGAAGGCATTGAATTCTTTGTTGTCTGATAATTTGACGATGGCTTCCAGGTTTTTAATACTCTTACCAGCTTTCTTCTCTTCTGCAAAACATACACCATTAATTTAAAAGTAAAAATGCAAATTCATTAAAAACACATAAAATGTTTACTTTTGAATAAACTATAATGTAGATTATGGAGTAAGTATGTTTGTTGTTGTTGCTCTTAGTATATGTTACCATTTTCCATATTGATATGTGTCTCGGGTCTCTTCTCTGTTCTGTATTTTTGCCCTCCATTATCTCCTAAACATTAAAAATCATCATGTAATTTAGTCCAATGAAAAACATAATTGACAGAATCTTAATGCATATATTTTATTACTGTGATTTCAAGATATAGTTGTATACTTTTGTTGTTTCTTTGCACATCATTTATATACAAAAACACGTTGTTTTTAATATTAAAACCTGTTTCTACTCCAGAATCACTTCCTAGGGTGGATTCGGACGCCCCCAGCACTTCAACATATGCTGGATTTTTTTCTGGATTGTTTTCTGCAGATTGGGTCTCCAGCATTGCTTCAGAGAAAAATACAGTGCATATTTTATCAGCAATAAACAAGGTCGTGAAAAATGTGCAATGAACATTTGAAATCATTCATTAGGAACAATATAATGAGAAACTCTAATTAGGAGTCATGCTCTTTGGTAGTCCAACAAATGATCGTTCCTATGAAATATGAGGTAAGAAATTATCTTTGCTAAAGGAAGTATGCTACACCAGATAAATTTAAGATGCGTGAAAGGTGGAGGATATGTACAACATTATTTTGAAATTGAAAACTTTCATATTTACTTTATTTACTAAAAAAATGCAGTTTTAGTAAAATCCCTGCTGGACTTGAACCCGCAGTCTACAGTTCAGCAGTCGACGTGCTAACCTACTGAGTTACTCAGCTAGGTGATGAATTTTGAAATGAATAGATAAATATTGCTGATATTTATATTTTCATCCATGTTTAAAAAGGAAGTCAGCCATTTTATATGACGATGTAGAGTATCTCCTTAAATGTTACTGTGTTTCCTTACGATTCTAAAAAAAAACACCACACAATTAAATTCTATCCCTAAACATTTACATTCACTGTGTGTTTTCTCCTACATTTCTATTTAAATCACTGTTTGTAATTCACAACACATTCCGTTTCGATCTAGTTAGATCCGTTTTAGTGCAGTCTGTCTGCGTATGAATTATACTTTCCACGAACTACTCTTTGAACTACTATAAACGAACAAATGGGTTCAAGTAGTACATTAACATTTGCAATTCAATAAAGTTATGATATTTTATTTTATGCGTTTAGAGTTTGTCTCTCTCGGACGATTTCCTTTTACTATTGTTCAAAGATAGAAATCATGATCAAATATGGAACTCGGCAAAGTATCGTCCTAGACTGCGAATTTTGTATCCTCGGTGGAATTTCCTTATCCCACACTCGTACTAGTTAAAGAATTCTATTAATCTCAATTTTATATAATTGAAAGTATTCATATTTGAAAAAAATCGATTTGATACAACTTTGTGGGTGGTAGTCTTTGGGTTTTTTTTTAAGTAAAAGCATAAAGTGTAAACCATTTTGGTGTATGGTCCTTCGGACTGTTTAGTTTTTGCATGTAAGATGAAATTTGGATTTGGATTATTTTAACTCTTACTAAAGCTCCATAATTAATGTAAATTTAAAACTGTAGACAAAATGTGAAAAAAGTAATCTTTCATTATCTATTCGTATGGGATGGGGAAATTGCACTTAGGGGGACAAGATTCGCTGTCTATGACTCGACAAAGTTTCATCCTAGACTGTACATATTGTCCCGAGGGTGGAATTTCCCAATTCCTCACTTGTACTAATGAACGATTTTATTAGTATTATTTAGGAAATAATAGGAACTGTAGTAATTTGCTAATTATCTGGATAGGTGTTTTAAGTAGAGGAATATTTACCATTAAAGCAGTAGTCTGTAGGGAATTTTTAGATGGTATGTTTATTTATTTGAACAGAAAGTATATTCTACACTATATTTTGGAAAATGATGCAGTAGCATTTGTGTATAAATTTTCATACACAAAGTTACGCCCCTGGTTAACAACTGATCGCTTAGCATAATGGGTAGAGCGATCGCTTCGCAACCGGGAATCCCGGGTTCGATTCTCGCACGGCGTCAAACTTGAGTCGTTTCATGGGTCTTTCGGATACGACCTCAAAACGAAGGACCCTTCTCCGGTAGGCGTTGGTAAAATAAAGAATCATCACTACTAATGCCGTATGCGCCATGCATAGGTCAAAATTTGTGACACTTTACCTCAATTAAGTGGCGTCTCTACATGAATGAAGAGGTGAACGAACAATGAGGAATCTTATAACTCTTTAGAGAACACAAAATTAATAATAGAGCAAACACAGAGCTCTGGACACACCAGAGGTGGGATATGGTGCCTAGGAGGAGTAAGCATCCCCTGTCGACCAGTCACATCCGTAAGTGACAAACTCTCGAAATGAACGTAAAAGAAAAAACAATCAAGCAAAATAACTTCATGCTCTAGAATTTTCTGCATATCAAACTGACAGACCTACCTCAGCATTCAATAGCAGTTATCCCGTATGCCGAATAATGCCCCATTCCCAATCAAAAACACCATGATTAACGATTTCTCCAAACCATTTAGTTGAATTTCGGGAAGAATTACATTGAAATGATTATACATTATTTAGTCATTGCCATTAACAAAGAATATAATTAAATTGGAAATGATTATAAAATCAAAATGAATCCGTTTCTAATTATGTGCATTTTACAGAAACTAGTTGTTTTGTAACGTAGTCGTTAGCCTATTTAATAAATTTCATTTTTGAAAATACGTGAGGACATGATGTGTTACGCTTCACACCAGCATACTTGATGTAGCGTTAACGCGTTTCATGAAAAGTATGCTGGTGTAAAGCGGTGCTGTTCATGCCCTCTTCTATTTCAAGAATGGAATTTATGTTTTATATTTGCATTTTACTTTCATCTCTCACAGAATTCCCAGACGATAAAATAATCGTACCATATTTAACAAAATCAAACGTACATTGTTAACATTCATAAGGAAAAGGTAATCATTTCAATTGGTAGATATCGAATAAAAAATATTGGAAATGTAAATAAATATAATGAGATTTAATCGATGGTTTGGCTGTTTATGTATAGAACACATTGTAGCTGTTCCATTCAGATTCAGTACTTACATATACACTCAGTTTCATCTACATGCTGTTTTTCTTCACACTGTCTTCTGTACATCAACTGCTTTTCTGAATTGTCAAATAAATTTTATGTGATTAGGCATTATATGGTTGCATGTTTATATCAAAACAACGGGTCATTTAAATCCAATCCCATGAATTCCTCTAAGATTTTCCACACCCATAAATTGAAATCCTGAAACCGCCCATAAATACTATTGAAATATAATAAACATACTCAGGTAGGTTAGTAAATTCAACTTCAGACTGATAAAGAGGAAAATCGGGATAACTGTCAGTAGCACTCCTCCCAGAATCCCGGAGATTACCATCAAAACTGGGTTTCTGAAAAATAAGACAGCACGCAAAGAATAATGCTTTTTTTTCTTTTCTTTTTTTGCCTCTTGGTGTTCATGTTTTGCAATAAAAGAATTGTTTGAAAACAAAAACTTATAATGATAGATACGTTTAATGTTTTATCTTGATTTCAAACACTTCCAGTATCAAGAAAATAGTTTTGATATTGTCGATTTCAGGAAACTAAAGGGAATTACGTCAAATTGTTCAACATTTTATTTTACACAATCAAAACAGGAAATACCAATGTAGAATACGTGTATTTTGTAGAGATTCCAAAGCCAATCTTATGTTGAATATAATCGTTATGGCCACATCAGACTAATCATTTTGAAATTGGGTGAGATCCATGTGCTCTTTATACGAGGGAAAAACATAAAAACAACATATACAAATAATGTAAACCGTAATTGGTTTTAAATTGATCCCTCTCATCATCATACGCGCCAAAAATCTCACAAAGAAAATCCTGGATTATAGTACACCAAAATGTAAATTTAAAAAAACAGTTCAACAAAGCAAGTTTATTCGTTTGTTCCATCCGTTATCTACGGATAAAACTTTGAGATGAGGAAAATTAAGCAAACCTTATTCTAAATTTTTGTTGGACTGCATTGGTTGCACTACCTCATCCAATACATAATATGTTAACACATTCTCAGCAAGATATCATTATGATGAGACATCATTTTCATATCAGCAGTTAGTAAAATTTGAGATGACATAAATGGATTATTCAAAAAGAAGCTTAGAACTGATTACTATATTGCTATGAATCATCTCTCAGAACGAAGAAAATGAAAGTACCCTTACCCATTACTCTCCCGTACCACGTATGAAATACCACTTTCACTTCGTGTTCTGTTTTGTGATACGTCATTCCTAAAAAAAACAAAAACAAAAACAAAAAAACCAGAGACTTCAGCTTATGTCTTTTATGATCACTTAGTTATCTCATACCACGGTTTTGGATCCACATGTTTGGCGGAATATGTGGGTCCAAATCGTGGTATGCAAGGATGAATAGCTTCAAAATATCAGAGAAACTCCCATAAAACTTTCTTACGTGATTGATCTTTCTGTGGACAGTTCATCTGTTGTGTTCAATGCTGTTGTTGAAACTGTAATACTTAAAAAAGGAAATCACCATATAAATGAAAGCTTTTACATGGACTAAAGATTTTCTGTTACTAGGAAAGGGGCCAGAGAAAACACAGAGGTTCATAGACTAGAAAACTAACCTGAATCACGCAGGGAGTTTGGGTCACTAGGATCATATATCTTTAATTTGTGATTTAAGGCCCATGGAATGAAGAAAATAAACGACATGACAAGAGTAGACTATCATTTTAATTAGACTAACTGTATCTTTTTCGTACATGAAATAAATTGAATCCCTTTTCTATATATTCCTGTGTAAAGCAATAAACTATTGTGGCCCTGTCCATTGGTTCTGTGACAAACGCGAATCTACACTACAGGAGGATGCTTGAATATTAAAGAGATAAATTGTATTCTTATTTCAAAATTCTTTATGTATAGCTTTTAACACTATATATATATATATATATATACATTGGAATTGGAATTGCAGAAAAAGTCCAAGGTATATGTTTTAAGTAGAAAAATATATCCAACGATGACTAATTACACATGATCCACAATTAATTAATTAATTAATTACACAATTAATGAAATGTGGATTATGAAAGGTGAATATAACGAACAGTGATCAATCTCATAACTCCTATAAGCAATACAAAATAGAGAGTTGGGAAAACACGTATCCCTGGATCTACCAGAGGTAGTATGCAAGGTGAAGATAACGAACAGTGATCAATCTCATAACTCCTACAAGCAATACAAAATAGATAGTTGGGCAAACACGGACCCCTGGACACACCAGAGGTGGGATCTGGTGCCTTGGAGGAGTAAGCATCCCCTGTCGACCGGTCACACCCACCGTCAGCCCTAGATCTCGATCAGGTAAACGGAGTTATCCGTAGTCAAAATCAGTGTGCCAAGAACGGCCTAACAATCGACATGAAACACGTCACACAGCATTTGATCCAATGATAGGTTGTATTGGCAAACTAGATCGTTATAAATACCATAGAATTTGCGAAGAGCTGACTTTAAACGAGACTATTGGAACTCCTGCACCATCAAATTGTTTCTCAGTAGCCTGCTTCGATTTAAAAACTGACCATACGCAGAACAAACTCTTGCGTATCGAATCAGTTGAGAGATGTAAACACCAGATGCAGGTGATAATGGATATTGCTACATAAATATGGAAAGTTGACGATGGAGAAGTTGAAATCATCCTGTTTGTCATAAAGTTGAGTTGTTTGTTTGTCTTTGATATTTACTCTCAATAAAATATCTAAGTATGAAGCAGAAGTGGAAGACTCTGTGGTGTCTTTTATTTCAAGTTCACTGGGATATATTGAATCGACATATGAAAGAAAATCATTATTGTTAATAGATAATGCGTCGTCGATATATCTAAATATCGAATTGAAGGCCACAGCAAGAGGTGTTTTTTTTTGGGGGGGGGTTTGCTCAAGTAGAAGTTTTTTTTTAATAATTTCTGCTTCTTAGGAATATAAAAACAGGTCAGCTAACACAGGAGCCCAATTCGTGGCCATGGGGATTCCAACAGACCGTTGGAAGACCTGATCACCAAACACCACGAAGATATTGTCAATGAGGAAATCTAGCATGTTTTTTATTTCAACTTCAGAGTACTTGTGCGTTGAATCAGAGTGGCGTTTCACAAAGTAATTTTTGGATGACTGATCACTACATAGGAATATTTGCGTTTTCCATTTTTGTTGAGAAAGCAACTGTCTATGATGTCAAAAAGTGTAGTCTTTAATCTATCGTGAGGAATCATCGTGTAAAGTGTTGAAAAGTCATACGTTTTGATGTTTGAGAAAAGTTTTGCGATTTCAAGTTTACTAAAAGTTCTTTTTAAAAAATTAAAATCCTCATTTGATTTACACTACTTCTGGCATATGTTGTCGCACAGTACGTTTGAAGTTTCTCCTTCACAGCTGTTAATATTTTCGTGAGGAGCAAAGATAGGGGCTAGGTAGAACATTTAATGCATCCAGCAATGTATCTTTGTTTGTAAGGGTTTTTATAAAGTTTAGGAATCCAGTATAGGTATGGTAACTCAAATTCATCCGACCCATTGGCTGGGATATTAAATGTGTCTAAAACTGAAGCATGGTTTTGAAGAATTTCGTCTTTTGAAAGAGCAGTTGGAGTATAAGTACGATTACCAAATTCCTTTAAAATACACTTGTAATAATGAACCTTACGAACAAAGACAATGTTGTAACAATCTTTGTCAGCTGGAACCAAAAACCTTAGTCATCGTCGGATATTATATATCACTGTTCGTTATCTTCACCTTTCATATATTCCAATGTAAAACTTTGAATCCTTGTTGTGTTTCCTCCCTGTCCATGTATGGATCAACTTTAATCTACATTACAAGCTTAAGAGAATGTCTTACTTTGACAACTTTTACCCTGGGGCTTAGAGGAGAAGTTTATCATAGTACTTTTTATATATTTCTATTCAAAACTTTGAACTCATGTGTAGCCTCATCATGCTCCCCGGCGGCCCTGAGTTATTCATTACGTGGTGATGTTTGTCAATGGTTATGTGACAGGGGATGCTTACTCTTCCTAGGCACATCATCCCACCTCTGGTGTGTCCAGGGGTCCGTGTTTGCCCAACTATCTACTTTGTATTGCTTATAGGAATTATGAGATTGATCACTGTTCGTTATTTTCACCTTGCACAGAATGACAGAATTACAGAATGACAGACAGGATAAAAACAATATGCACCCGATCTTCAATCTCGGGGGCATAAAAATTCCAATTGCCTTCGCTTTGAACGAAACATGCCCCTTCATTTGAACATACATACATTCCCTTTAGCTAAGGATACTTAGTTACAAATTTGGTTGAAATCAGCACAGTGTTTCTGCAGAAATGTAAAAAGTTTACGACAGACAACAACTACAAAAGTTGGACAGTTTTTTATCAGAAAAGCTGATTTGAGTCTATAGCTCAGATGAGCTAAAATTATTACTTTTCTGTGAGGTTGGTCATCGAACATCGATCTTCAGAACGAAAGCAACTTCTTTCCGAATCAATATTAAAGCACTCAGGGTCTGAAAATACATTTTTATTATTATTGCATCAATTTATGTGTACAAACACATACAAATGAATCACTGCTATGATAAGTACAGCTACACATATTTGTAAGATAACTGCATGAATTGGACAAGATTTATATTTATCTATCGTACATAAAAGTACTGGTAAATCAAAAAAACATTGTCATCATATATTCATGTTACTTACATTTGAAAACGTTTTTGGAATGGGTCATATGGTTAGGACATCCACTCATAAATTTTGAACAATTGTAGTAGGACGCCACCTTATTTTCAAAGAACTGGTAATTGTAAATTGGACAATTTCCTGGAAAACAATGATATGTTATTGGTGATTTACATTCAACGTCATGTAAAACTTATAACAAATATATTTCATATATTCAAAATAATGCAAGAGAAGACCAGTGAATGTAAGATCATTTTACTTTATCTTTCCAGTAAAATATTCTTCCACAACAGATATAATTGCTGCGATATCGTACGTTTATGGTGATTTTATATTACAACTTATTCTTATATTTCAAAATCTTGAATAATAATATCATATCAAATAGCGTTTGAGAAAAGATTTTGTCTATACATAAGTAAGACAATGCTCGCAGGGGATCGGATCACGTGATGGAGTAGTACTGACACAGGTGAAAAAGCTCCGCTTATTTCATCAAATTTTGTTCTGTTTTTGACGTTCTTAAGCCGGATTTTTAAATATTTGAAATCTGATTGACACTGTTGTGATACTTTAAAACACATGTGAGTATTGTGGGTGTATTTTGGAAGATATTGTGAATCATTGTGTCTATCGTGATTACTACTCAATGGCGGACAATAAGCAAAAGAAAGAGAAAAAGCAGATAGAAAGCAAACAGAAATTCTGAAAACACCGGAGAGAAAATTGTTGCAGTTAAATCTACACAGTGTTCCTCAAGCCGTTAGAAGTTCCACGGTTTCTGAAAAAGCATCGGCTAAAAACAGAAGAGAACAGACAGCTCAGATATGGACTCTCCATCAGGTGGGGCCCATACAGGTGCTTTAAATATTTCAATGGACTTGAAATTTATTCAGGACAGTTTGTAGGAAATTAAAGACAATATGATGAGCAAAATAGAAATCAAAGACATGGTGTCCTCTATTCTGGAGGAGATAAAAAAGGAAATGAAAGAGGAAATCATTGCTGTCGTGAAAAACACAATTCTGAGGGAAATGAAAGTAAACACCACAAAAGAAATCAAAGCTGATGTAAAGAAAGAATTTGAACAAAAACTTGAGAACAATACGAAAGAATTTAAAGGACACGTTAAAGATATCTCAGACGGCTTCATCATTGACTTTGAGACACTATGTGAGAAGTTCTGTAATCAAGCACGGGAGCTACGAGGTATGCAAGAAAACCTTAAACTACTGCAGAGTAGAGCAGACAGTGCGATTAGACTTGCAAATCAAAATCAGCAATACTCTAAAAAAAAAAAGTAACAAAGTACCTGCGGTGGGAAGAAAAACAGGGTGAAAACTTGCGAGAGGACATGTGCAAAATCCTCAGAAAGTCGGGTAATATCGATTTGGCACCTGCAGATATTGTGGCCATTCATCGTATACCAGATGAAGTGAGGGACGGTCCAAGACCGGTGATAGCCAAATTTTGTTTATAGACAAAAATAAGAGTGATAAAGAATCGATCACAGGAAAAAGTGAAGAAACACTTCATCATGCACGACCATATAACACCCATGAACGCCAAGCTCATCCGCGATCTAAATGAAGACTCTAAGATTCATTCAGCATGGTACTTCAATGGTAAAGTGTTCGTCATTGATAGTAGTGGAAATAGACATAAATTCGACATTTTGGATGATGTGAATGAGAAACTTAAACACCGGCGTTAGTGTGTTTATTCTTGCGGAGACAAACCTAACATCCGTGCCTGTATTTTGTCATCGGGATCGGGACTCAAACTAAATACAATCGGGATCAATGTTAAGGTTTTGTTTACATGTATGGAAGATGTGTGAAAGCGGTCCAGAGTATTTTTGTTTACAAATAAAGATGCTAAATTTTTTATATGTATATGTCGATACGTGTCTGCTTACAATATCCATTATCAATTATGCAATGCTTTATGTTATATATTGGCCTTTTTAATTTAGAAAATGGTTGATTAAAAAAAATTGCTACTGTGAATTGCCAGGGCTTGTCTACATTATCAAAATGTCAAGATGTGTTAATGTTTTGTAGATCGAAAGGTTATTCTATAATATGTTTTCAAGATACCCACTTCACTCCTGAAGCAGAACCATATATTGAAGCCATGTGGGGCTATAAATGTTTCTTCAACTCTTATAAATCAAATGCAAGAGGGATAGCCTTATTTTTTAACAATAATTTTGAATTCAAGGTACACCAAGAAAAGAGGGACAAAGAGGGAAATTTAATTGCCCTAGACTTAACAATAGAGGATAATAGGGTCACTCTTATTAACATTTATGGTCCAAACATTGATAGTCCTGAGTTTTATGAATATGTTCGTGAGGTATTTTTAGAACTGGATAATGAGTATTATATACTTTTAGGAGATTTTAATCTTGCACTAAGCTCAGATATTGATACAATTAATTATACTTCACTAAATAACCCAAAAGCAAGGAAGAAATTATTAGAAATTATGAATGACTTACAACTTCTAGATTATTTTAGAATTTTGAATCCTGATAGATGGGTTTATACATGGCATGAAAAGACACCCTTAAAACAGGGTCGTCTAGATTACATTTTAATCTCTGAAAGTTTGTCCAATTTTGTGGAAACATACTTAATTAAACCTGGTTATAGATCAGATCACTCCATAGTTGTTGTAGAATTAAAATTGAACTCTTTTAAAAGGAGATGTGGACTCTGGAAATTCAATAATACATGTAGTCTTCTTTCAGATAAAAAATATGTACAGAAAGTCAAAGAAACTATTCATAAAGTTGGTAGACAATATATTAAAAGTGACACGTATAACACAAGATCTATTGATGATAGTATACTATTGGAGGTTTTACTTATGGAAATAAGGGGTGTTACTATTTAATTCATACCCTTCCTACAAGAAAAAACAAAGGAAAAAGCAAGAAATGTATCTACTTGCAGAAATAGGTCACTTAGAAACTGAGGAAAAAATAGACTTGCATCTTATTGAAGAAAGGAGGTTGATTTTAGAAAACTTCAAAAAAGAAAAAATGGAAGGCCATATCATAAGATCTCAAGCTAGATGGATAGAGGAAGGGGAAAAACCCACAAGGTATTTCTGAAATCTGAAAAATATTTGAATAAAACTATTAAAAAATTAGAAGTTGAAGGAAAATTCCAAACAACCAAAAAAAAAACACACACAAAAAAAAACAGACTGCATAAAAATAGAAGTTGCCTTGGCCTCAGGATAAATATTTTTTTAAAATCCTCGATCCTCATGTGATGTCATTTTTTGCAAAAATCTTAATAAATTAAATTTTGCGCATGATAGAAATATATCTTTCTGAGGAATTTTATTCACTGGATATAATGAAAAATCTGGTAAACTATCAATACTGAAAAAGTTTATATTTTCCATATATAATCAATTGTTTAAAACAAATTGTCAAGGGCAATAACTCCTATGCTGGAATTTCCTCTACTGGATGTCTATTATACATTAGTTTACCTAATATCCACAATTAATCTATACATATTTATGAATTTAAAACTGTTGATATTGAAATTTTGTCATTTCAACAAGTTTTTATCTATTTTTATTATTCTGTTTAACGAAAATGTGTGATTTTCTGATGTAGATATATACTTCTGTTTTTGTATGTCTGACATCTTTAAAAAGGTGGCAACAAATACATTTTCTTTGGTTATTAATTAAATTAAACTATATTGAGTGGAAATTAATACAGTTTTCCCACTTTTAACCATTAATATTCATAAGTCACATGAGGATGGAGCTAACTTAAGTAATAAGACTCAACTCTGACATTAAGGAGCCAGTTAAGATCGATGAGCAAGATTTATATACCTTGGAGGAGTGGTAACATCAAATGGGAACAGCAAAAGCTCAATTTGCAATGTTCATCAAATTCTGGAGTTCATCAAAAAAAAATCCTTCAAACTAAAGGAAAGTCATTCTACAGCTTGATCTTTTCAATCTTTATGCACGTGAGCGAGACATTGAAAACAACTTAACGTGGCAAAAAGAATCTTAACACCTTCCAGAATTGATGTCTGAGACAACTTCTATGAGTGAGATGGCCGGACAAAATATCAAAAGAAGAGTTAATGCGAAGAACAAAACGGCAATAGCGAGTGAAACGGAAATGGATGAACTAAGGTTAATTGGTTGCTTGCGTATTTTGTTTACGTTCCCTTGTAAATAGTTCACTCATATTGAGACGTCAACGTCTGTAGGTGAAGTACTACAAAAAGTCTATGCTTAACGCTCGAGGTCGTAGCAGCGAGTGTTATATAACGATACAACTTCTGCAGCGAAAAGTGAGATCCGTTTTAAGGTCATATCCGAAAGACCTTTGATCTTCACTTCTAAACGCCGAGCATTTGGCGAAGGAGCAATCACTACCTATGTTTAAGTCTTAGATTTGACGCGACATGACATGAGGGGGGCTCGAACTCATGACTTGGCGGTTACAAAGTGAACGCTCTATCACTGAGCTATTGCGATCATATACAAAAATTGGACATCAGCGTATGTACCACCGCACTGACATGGCATCCAGAAGGGGGGAGGAAGTGGGTCAGCCAAAAACAACATGGAAAAGGACTACCAAGCAAAGGAACAGTCACCGCTGGGATGGAGTAGCTATAGGCATTGGCAATGGTAGCAACCAGAGACGAGAGGCAGGTAGAGTATCGGGTTTCTATGTACCAACAGATACAAAAAGGATAGGTGAGGTGGGACATTATTATTATGCATGTTGATATACTTTTCTTGCATGTTCATATGATTTATCTTGTCTGTATGGGAGAGCAGAAATATGCAACCATAGGAATCACTTAAATTCACGTGGAAAATATTCGTAGATTGCCAAGTTATGACAGTTTTAGTGAATTGAGGTGTAATTTCTTTGATATGGTGTCTGTCCATTTAAGGTAGATCGATCTTCATGTGATGCCATAGGTTTTCGCAAAAATCTTTATCAAATTAAACTTTGTGCATGGTAGAAATCTATCTTTCAGAAGAATTTTATTCACTGGATAACATAAAGAAATTTGTAAACTATTGATAGTCAATAATTTATATTTTCCATAGATAATCAATCATTTATATATCAAAAAATGTTGTCAAGAACACTAACTCCTATGCTGGTATTTCGTCTACTGAATGTCTAATATACCACAATTTCTTTAATATCCACAATCAATTTGTACATATTTATAAATTCGCAGTTTTTCTAAACTGTTGACATTAAAAATTTGTCATTTTAACAAGTTCTTTATCTATTTTTATTATTCTGTTTTATGAAAATGTGCGATTTTCTGATTGTTGACCTATACTTCTTGGGAGGAGGGTGTATGTCTGACATCTTTATATAAAAAAAAAGTGGCAACTTACATATTTTCTTTGGTTATCAATTAAATTAAACTATATTAAGTGGAAATTAAAACAGTTTTTCCACTTTCAACCGTTAATATTGATAAGTCACACGAGGGTGGGGCTACCTTAAGCATCATATGAATTGTGTATTTCGTTGTGGTTACATACATATAGATGTACATGAAATCTACTAAAATGTATTTCTACAGTATAATCTGAACATACCAGGTGCGATGGGCACACTTCTGCCACAGAATTCGACTGTTTCATTTAGGTAAGTACTGGCCAAACAATGGTAAACCATTTTTTGTTGAGCTGGATCATCGGAAGTGAGATCATACAGACAGTTGAGTTTCTCTGAAGCTGCTTTCCAGGCTGTTATGTTGTTTGCCTCTGGACATGAACTCACTCTGTGTATCCATCGCGGAAGTGGCACAGCATCACAACTCTACAAAGTATCACGGAACTGTGCTTAATGTTTACCTCACTATTGTCTAAAAACCATTGATTAATGAATATGAAATGTTTCATTTTATCATAAACCAGCTGATCTTACCAGACACAATAGCGAAATAAAGTAGATGATTTTCATTTCTGAGATGGCGATCTTCTGAAGAAAAAGAAAGCAATACTTTAGTGGAAAAAACTAAACACTGCTCTGAAATCATTTTATTAAAAGATCTAATTGTAAACACCAGAATACAACATCGTTTAAAGGAAAGCATTTAAGGTCATCCATGATACAATGTATTGTATTTGTTGGCGCTAACCCTTGATCTTTGTCAACACAGAATCCAAATAACCAGCTACATGGACATGTATAAAACTAGTACGTTCGGTACATACCACATTATCAGTGTAATGCATTCAGAATAGATATTAGATATTTTTTGTTGATGCATTGTGTACGCATATGATGTAGAGTAATTATCAATATAGAAAGTAAACACAGACACCCAGTCCCTGGAACGTCTACCCCTCCTACTTTCTGTCTATCTTGTACATTGTACCCCCCTCTATATTCTTATCAGTATGAATTAAGACATATGATTTTTCTCTCCTTTTAGTACTTTTACAATCTTGATAAGTACTTTTAAAGACGACTGCTACCGTTCGACTGTAACAGTACAGTAGACATCTACTTTTTAAACACTTTTAAACAAATGTTAAATGACAACAAAAAGCGATATTGAAAAAAAAGTACCACAACCTATACAGCTACATGTACAACCTGTTAACATTAATTTTGTAAATTACAAAAAGGCGTCTTTCCTCACTTGTATAAATATAGTTTCAGTACAAGTAATAAGTATAAAGTTCAACAACCAACGGCGTCAAAGAACTTGTTAAGCGTTTATAATTATATTTTCTATATATTTGTAAACATAAATCAATGATTTTTGTGTTTAAAATTGTAAGTCTCCAATCTCATGTTGCAATTGCATGAAAATTGCAGTAAAAGGATTTTCATGGAAAGTATAAAAAGTAAAACAAAAGAAAAAGAACTCTGTCAACATGTATTAAAAAAGATTTTGATGCATAATGCAAAAAGTTATAAATTCAAGGGGAAACTTCATGCATGGGATATAAACTCCCTGACCTTGTTTAAGATCATATGATAATACCTCTTTTAAAACTATCATTCCAAAAACAGCGTGTCATTTCACTTCACCAAACAGGCTAAAGTTTAATACGACCACTACCATATTGCTATCTATTGGCTATTCAAATTTAATGAAATCATCTTTTGCATATCACAATACCAGTGACCTGAGTTTTCTACAAGTATTTACCACGTCATTGTATAGTAAAAAGTCATATTGTCCGATACATTACATGAAAAATAAGATAGAAAACTTAATGTACACATTTATTGGGCTTGTGAATACTATCGTTCCAGACACAGTGTCTGTTCGCGTGGAGAAATGCGTAAAAATTCCAACCATGTATTGTAATACCACACACTGATTGGCCGTATGATTTCAATGAAAGTGACCACACTGTGTCTTTTTTTCAATGTGATTGATCACTGAGAACAAAAAGTATTTCATTGAAATCTCTCTCAATTCAATTTTTTATTAACTTTAAACTATACAGCTTATCTGTTTACATAAATGATTATTGCTACAAACATTTCAGTTGAGCATCACTGAAGAGACATTATTTGTTGAAATGCGCATCTGGTGCATCAAAATTGGTACCGTATAAGTTTTACATGATATCAGTATATAATTCCAATCTTATTTATTACAATTGTTTTGATTGGGCAAAAATAAAGCTGAACAAGAGTTTACACATCAATAAATCCGAAAACGCGATGTATTCATACACGCCTGAAAACAAACAACATAGTGCGGGTAACTATTCAAATTTTTGCAATTGTTAATAAAGTCAATGAATTGGAATTATAAGAATCAAACATTCTTTTGGAAGAATTTATCGATGTGTAAACTCCGGACATTTTACTCACAAACTTAACATAAAAGTGCTTCGCACTTTTATTCAGTTTGTGAGTAAAATGTCCGGAGTTTACACATCGATAAATTCTTCCAAAAGAATGTTTAATCCTATAATAAAGTATGACGTAGAACACAATTACATATTTTCTTCTCGGACTTTGAATGCTAGGTATATATATTTTCCAAAGTTACACATGTCTTTCAAGCAACTGAATTAATTCAAACACAGGTTTCCCCCAAAAAATTATGACTTGATAAATATTTTCCTTGAACTAGAGTACACAGTACATTGTAATTTAAAATGGAGTTCATCTTCTATTAAATTCTTAAAAAGTAAACATTTTCTATTAAATTTCTGAACATTGCTAAATCTCCCAGCTTCTATAGCTAACAATGAGATGAAAGTCTTGCTCTACATTTTTGGTAAATACATGGAATAGGATTTCATAAATGATATTACAGACTAGAATCATCTATCAAGTGCTTTTATAAAACATTTTGAGGAGAGTGAAATTTGTTCCATACCATATTTTTGACCTTGGTCCATTATTAGTTGTTTCAATATATACAAGTCACTTTCATTTAACCTTTGTCTTATCCATATATCACGAAAACAAAACATTGCAAGCAGATGTCTTATATATAATATATCCAAATACTATCATTTATATTAACAGCTGTATCATATAAAGACTCAAAGCATGAATGAAGTATACAACTATCAGTTTTTATAGTTTGTACCAATATTTTTACATTGTACATTATTTTGTATTTCAATGCAAGGCAACCGCATTCAGCGTAAACAACACTGTATGTAGATTGTATTTAACACCAAGACTCTTTACAAAAATCAGGATTCAACCTTACAACATCCTCACCTAAAGATGAATGCCCCATATTTCAGAAGCATAATTACAGGTTCTCCCAATATACGAGTAACAGTCAATAAGTCGTTGTTTAAGTACATTTTTTTTTACATTACTATTCAAAATAAACAAAGCTTTCCTTGCCTGATCCGAGAGATGCTTCGCAGTCTTTCTGAATTTATTATTGAGATGAACAAAACAAAAACATATAAAAATACGTATAATTTCTAAATCTTGGCATCTATATGCCAATTATCTGCAGAATTATTTTACCACCCTTGAGAAACGTCAATATTTTTCGTCTTTTCTGTATTAACACTCAATCTCCATTCCATACAGTATTGGGATAGAGAATTGAAAATTGACTGGAGACCCTCTTTGGTTTCAGAAAAAATTGCAATATCATCAGCATACAAAAGTAAAAATACGTTTAAATCTTTACAGTTATTTGATATTTAATATTCAAAAAATGCATTTCAAAGTCATTTACATACGTGTCGAATAACGTTGGGGATAAACAAAATTCCCTTTGCATCATGCAATGCTCGACCACGAAAATGAAATGGACGATTGACACAATCAAACCGAAAGTTGAAAAATTATTTCAAATTGATACATAACGTACACCGTCACTAAACCAGAGATATTTCTGACTAAATTAGAGACAATTCTAACTCAATTTTATCTTCAATATTTATCACTCAAAGAGTATGGTATACGAATCATACATACCGACATTACCTCCACTTAGGAATATCCGCCATTCCCTTTCGATCTATATTTATCTACACGTGACACAGGTATTTAAACATACAATGTACCTACGGAAGTCAATGTGTATTATTGTTGAACAATAAAACTACAATCTTGTAATTACGAGGGAGGTAACAATACTAGTATACCATTATATATCTGTTTCTAATCTTCACCCTCTCATTCATACTACCTTCAGCATTCCACGACTCTCGTCCTCATGTAAAGCTCTCTATCGTGTACATTTCTATTTTCATCTGGTTTTCTTGACCGTGAGTTTTCGATAATAAATGAGAAGAAAATGAAGCATGTCTATCTTTTACCTTTATTTTCATTTACCTAACCTAACTCCTAATAAATCAATTAAGTTGAAGGTGTAAATCAAATATTGATTTATGAAAAGAACTTTTAGTATATTTGAAATTTAAAAAAAACTTTCCCCAAATCAACAACATCAAAACGTATGACTTGTCAACACTTTTCACAACCATGCTTTAAGATAAATTATAGACTAGGCTAATACACATCATGGGCAGCTGCTTCTTCAATGGAACACGGAAATATTCATATCCTGTGATTAGTCATTCAAGAAAATATTTTGTTCAACACCACTGATTCCACGCACTGTAAATATTCTGAAGTCGAAGTAAAAGATTTGCTGGAGTTCTCATTGACAATACCTTCGTAGTCTTGCAACAGTCAGTTGGAATTCCCATGTGCATGGTATCATCCATGTGAACTCCAAATAAAAGACATGACAGAGTCCTCCACATTTGCTTCGTATTGATGTAGTTCATTGAAAATAAATATTAACGGCAAACTTACAACTCCGCTGTGACAAACGGGATATTTCATCTTCTCCATCGTCAACTTACCCATATCTATATAGCAATACTCCATTGTCATCTGCATATGGTGTTTACAATTCTAAACTGATTCGATTCGCAAGAGGTTGTTCTGCGTATGATCAGTTTTTAAATCAAGGCAGGCTACTGCCATACAAATGAAAGGCTGTTATCTTAAGTTAATGAAATTAATTAAGTTATTTTAAGGTGAGAACCTAGTTAGTTGAAAGAAAATGTTTTCAAATCGTTTGTATAATACGCACTTATACAATAAAATACGCTCAAATCATTCTAAGGTTATTATAATGATTTAGTTTGCTAATACAACCTATCATTGGGTCAACCGTTATTCGTTGTGTTTCATACCGATTGTTAGATTGTTAGGTTGTTCTTGACACTCTGATTCAACTACGGATTACTCCGTTTAATTGATCAAAATATAGGGCACACGGCGGATGTGGCTACTTGACAGGGATGTTTACTCCTCCTAGGCACCTGATCCCACCTCTGGTGTATCCAGAGGTCCGTGTTTTCCCAACTATCTATTTTGTATTGCTTATAGGAGTTATGAGATTTATCACTTTCGTTATCTTCACATTTCTTTCAACTGGTAATCTAGCATTTCTCTTGGGAGGTGTGTATCGACCAGCTTCTTCATCATTCACTACTTGCAACACAGCTTCATGGTTGTCACAAGGGTCCATGGCAATATGAAATTGGGCACCTCTGTTAGCTAGGCCATCAAATTCTGAGAAGATCCTTATCTCGAATCTTTCGGTCCCTTTCTAGATGTGTTTTTAAGTCTGATGCAAATCCTCAGCTCGCTCGTTCAGCTTCTGAACTCGTTTATTGAATTTAGCAAGGTAGGTGTCTCAACAGCACTGAAACGATTGGTAATCTCGTTGGTTAGCTATTTGTAACTGTTCCCGGTTTCTCTGGAAAGTTAACCAAATACAAAGTCGGCGGCATCATGATGTGATATAAGCAGTAATTGATCAAGCATCTCATCAGTAGACAACTATATACCACGGTATATCGAATTCCCTACTTCTTCAAATCTACAAAACCAGACGGTCCAGTCTTCTTTTCCAGTGTATAAGTAATATGGTATTTTAACCTGGGTATGTGTACGAGGGCGTCTTGGAAGAACTACAGCTTTTGACGCGTCGCTGTCGCTGCTCATGCTTGGAGATATGGAGGCTGTGTCAAAGCTAGTCGGACCCTTCGATTCCTTGCCATTTCCTGCGAGCTATTCCACGGTAATTTGTAGAACTTTGTCTTACTATATATGTGAGTGCAATCAACGCCATTTGATCTCCTGTCACTCCCAAGGACTCATATGTATTTCTCGGAAATACTGGTACTAGTTTCATAGAATTATGATTCGGCATCGCAGTTACAGAACCGACAAGTGATGCTACAGAATGGCTTGCAAGCAATGTCGTGAGAACATAAGTTGGATTGCCCATATAACCTATACACGAACTCACAGGCAGTGAACTTGAAATTGAGCCAAAAGGTAAGTGGCTGTCTTTGACATCTGACAGGTAATCGTGTGTGGTAACAGCACTACTGATAAATGTACTCAGCTAACAGAATTGTAACTCAAGGGGGTGAAGCTTGGTACAGTATTCGGAGTTAAGTGTGAACACAACACACGTATGAATGTTGAACTACGTGTATTACTGGAGGCGTATGCTGGAGCAGGTAAATGTCCAGACATGAATGATGAAGGACTGTTCCGAGATTCGGTGAAGGCGTCAGTCCAAATATTCAACCAAGCCAAATCTCAGCCGAGATTATAACCGCTACACGAGCCCCTATATAAGGAACAGCACGTGAGCTCACAGGTAAAACTTGTGTTGGACAGGAATATACGTACTTTAAGTTATGTAATGGTTTACATTGGACTGGTGTACCCTACGCACAGTCACAGAAACTATCGTTCCTGATCCCTGAATTTGTGACGTCATAAGAGACCACATCCAGATTTATGAATCAATACAAAAGCAAGTCCTTCGGGCGATTTATTTCACAACTGGAAGACGGACCTGAGTTTGTTGTACAAGGATATCACCTTGAACCTTCAATGCAAAGGCCTGCCACATCGATGATTTAAGAGAACAACAATGAGATCGATCAAGATCAACCCTATTAATTACGAACCGGTTCCAAATAATCGAGATTATTTGATTATATATCAAATAGTCCGTATTAATTTTGACACACTCTGTATGTTGGGTCTACGTGACTTATCTGCTACAGCGCACGAGTTATGTTATATGCTCTACGTCACACTTCATACTCCCTGAGATAGAACTCATTCATTACATAAATTTTCAATCCTTACTTATCTGCTGTTCGTGTACGAGTTACTTTGTATGCTCTACGCCACACTTCGTACTCCCTGAGATAGAACCCATTCATTAGACAATTTCCAACCGAAGCACCCACCCACCCACCCGACCCCTTTTTACATCTATATTTTCTCTGTTCTGCTGTTTCCTTTTCTTTCATAGGTTCGCAACAGATGAAGGCTCGCTACAGATTCCCTTGATGCAGTAAATGGTGAAACCTGGACCACACGAACTGTTACTGAATTGCCATTCGGGATTGAGTGCCTCGATACGACTAACTTTAAGTTTAAAGGGGAATTTTTCTTTTTTCGTCAACTCCAATACATATTGAGTCTAATTAATTAGACTGTTGCATGTTCAAGGGGGCTGGAGCCTGGGGAGTCGGTAATTGTATGTTATGCCTTTATATGTTCCATTGTTCATATGAACGTGCAATAGAAAGTGGTAGATATATATATATAGGGGGAGAGAAGCTGGGTTGTATCAGTATCAGAATTTACCGAAACACTGGACTCTCTGGCCAGTCTGGGGGTAGCTGCAGAACTGTAGCTCTCTGAAAAAATATTTTGACATAACAGAGAGCTACAGTTCCACCCCCTATAAAAACCTTCGATTTACGGCGCACGTTTTTCTGCGCATGCTTCAATCATTATAGCTCGAATCATCTAGAGACTTACGCTCTGAGCACAATTTTTATCGATTCTGTATACTTTTTTCTACAATTCAGATCACTTTATTTACCTGTGCACGGCTTTAAATCGTCCTCCGCGTCTTCGGAATGTCAATGTTTTGAAATTGTTGCCTTCTGACGGCCATCTTGACCTACTGACAAACTCTCGTTGAATAGTCACGTGGTACAAGGAAAACAACCTGACCGACATTCCACGTGTTTACTTCACAACAAACCGCGCTCGACACCGGTTTCGATCTCTGTTGTAGCAAATAAACGATGACAACATATTATCTGTGTTTATCTTGTTTTTTCAGGTATTAACCAATTACTAGATTGAATAATTACACATACTTTCTCTCATTTTTTTCATTTTACCCATCTTCCAAAACATGTACCCTAGAAAGACCTGTAGGAAAAAATTGTGTATGACGTTTTACTCAACTGTTTACATAATCTAACAATATGGCGGCATCCATCCGACAATTTTTTTATGAAAGAATCAAGCATCGCTTTCATTTTGAATTTGATTTAAAGGCGGAACAAAAATCTGTCATTGAGAGTGTGCTACAAAAGAAGCACACTGTGGGTGTTTTTCCCACGGGGTTTGGAAAAAGTATATGCTTTGTATTACCTCCATTAATACTAGATGTACAGGATTCTTCTGTCAGACATATTTGTATTGTGATTTCTCCTTTGAAAAGTCTAATGCTAGATCAATATAAACATGCTTCTAAACATGGTATAGCTGCAGCTGTTATGAAGGGCAGGGATGAAATGTCTCCTGATGTGGTTGAAGGTAATGTCCAAAGAAATGTATAGACTCTGCAGTTTGCAATTTTCAAACTAATGCATGCACAAATTAAAACACACATAATATCATATATAGGAATAAGCGCAGGAAACTATTCCATTCTCTATATGTCACCCGAGATCCTGCTGAATTTTGATTCATGGGGGGATATAATATTGAACTTAGGTGTATATAAGGAGAGAGTTGCTTTGATTGCTATAGATGAGGCACACATATTGGCATCATGGTAAGATTTATTTTAATATGGAAAGGTTATTAAAGAAATTGAATTTTATTTTTAATAAGTACTAGCTGATTTAAAGTTTTGTCATGTTGTGAATGAATGTAATGTTTACAGGGGTGATACTTTTCGACCGACCTTTTCAAGACTTGGAGAGCTGCGCTCCCACTTTCCAACTACACCATTTTTACTGCTGACAGCAACTTGCACACCAAAAATTCTAAAGCATATTACTGGAAAAATACATCTTCCTAATATGAAAATGTTAACAGCATCTCCAGACAGGTAATAAGTCAGATAAAGTTGTCGTTTAGAATTATTCTTTACGTTTGCTCTACAATTAAGACCAATCTTACTGATAAATACTTGAAAGAATTTTTAAGGTTGTAGCTGTTTTGAAGCATAACAGTAAAACATTTTAAGATAATTATATATATATATAATATGTTTGTGTGTTCTGGTTGTTCGCAACTATACAACTCTGAAACAATAACATGTTAACAATAGGTGACTGTTGACGATATGTATATTCTACTGAACACCTTTTTCTATCTACAGCACATGTTTGCCAATCTTTCCACCCATAGTTTGGAAATATTTTAGAATGCATATGGAATTTTCTCTCTCTCAGAAACAGTTTTACTTAAACAGATCTAACATTGTGATTTAATTGATAGGCCATGTATTTACCTTGAATACAAGAGAGGAAAAGACATTTTTGAAGAACTCCATTGGCCGTTTGATGAAATTAAACAGAAAGGAATAGCTGCCAGGAAAACACTGCTTTGTGTCAGGTAATAGATTCATAGCGATATATGCATTTTCATAACACGGCATCAGTCCAGCCCAGTATATGAAAAAAAAATGTCATCACAAAAAAAGGTATTGCTTAATAAGTCATTTTGCAAGTTGAACATTATGTAACTACAATTTCAATATTTGGAAGTAAAAGTAAATAATTAAACATGGCTTTGATCAGGGACCCAGCTATTGTCCTATCATTTTCTTTCTTATCATTTCATCTACCTCTATATATTTCTTCACTGTCTCACTTTTACTCTTCACAAATTTTGAATTAAACAAAATCATATACAATGCCTACTTTGTAAATTGTAATGAGTCATCACATGTATGTTCAATGCAGGAGCTTGGGTCGAGGTGGTCAGCTGTATAGAGATATTTTAGGGTACCTTAGAGAACATGCATACTTAAACCACATTAAGCTTCACCACAACAGCCATGTTGCTTTGTACCATGCAGGAATGGCCAACAAAGACTTAGACTACATTCATCAGGAAATCTCAAAGTCAGGTAGTGTTATTCGACTTGTCATATGTATTATAGCCTTTGGAATGGGTATCAATATCTCTGATATTGATACTGTGATCCACTGGGGAGCCTGTGACTCCATAATGGATTATTGGCAGGAGGTTGGAAGAGCAGGGCGAGATGGACGTAGTGCAAAAGCACTATACTTTTTAACCCCTGGGTCCATACTTCAAGCATCTGACGACATGAAGGAATTGTGTAGATCTCTGGACAAATCCGAGGTGACTTGTTTTAGGAAATATATCCTCCATCACTTCATTGGATACAGTTCAGCACAGTCTGTACCTGTTGCAAGTGATTGTCAACTGAAATGTGAGGAGTGTAAATGTCCAAGATGCCAATGCTGTCACATTTGTCGTAGCTGCTGTCCTTGTTCAAGAACATAAGATTTGTACATGTACGTACAATGTATATATCTAATTAACCCCACCTGCATATTGACTGTGTTTGATCTCAAAATTATATGTTTTTGAATATGTATTCCTCATTTTCCAAACTTTTACCATATTTTTGCATCCTCGCTTTTAACTTTTCTGGATTGTTCACCCCTATTTTGTGCTCAAAATTTTCAAATCCTGTGTGATGTCTTTCACCAACATCTTCAAACAAATTCTCTCCACTGTATTCATCAACAAATTTCTTAATTTTAGGTTTAGAGGAACCATCTGTTGTCGTTGCCTTGGGGATATAATCCTGAATTATATCAGATTGGAAAATGTCTTCAATAGACTTGCCAACACTCCCTACTTGATGGCTGCATCTTGACACCTTCGCATCTGTGTATTGCCATGACAATTCTTCAGGTTTGCTGTAATGTACATTAAAACCCAAATACTTTAAAATTTATAATGTTCTTTCATGAAGTAATTGGCTATTATTGTGTTAATGTACATGTGCACTTACATTTGAATTCATTATTCAGGAATTCATTCACAAGATCCAGGGCTATATTGTGTCCAGGTTTTCCAGTCAGATTAGCAGTGCTATTCCAGATGACTTCATTTCTTAATCTGGGAGGTAAACACCCACTGACACATGTGAAACAAACATTGCCATATATATATATATATATATATATATATATATATATATATATATATATATAAAAGCACTGAAAAGGCCACGACACTGTTGGTTATTTAAAACTCAAATTTTCGACGCAACCCGCGTCTTTATCAAGAGACATAAATTACATAAACAAATAACACACAAAAACGACAAGTATCGATAAACTACATTGGTGAGAAGAGTGATACACTATTGTACTGAGTGATAAAAATGGTGGTGGTTACGTTGTAAAAAAAAAAATATATATATATATATATATATATATATATATATATATATCTTTTGTAGCAGTATATATCAATCATTACTTTACATGCCACCACTTGCCATGTCATATTATAACTGAAAATACTGGGTTCGAATCTGGATCACATTGCTGTATCAAACCTAACCTGCTTAACATAGATAGATACTACTCTTTCAGCAAGTAATTGGGTCATTTAGATATGACTTTAGAAGCAGGTCACAGTAGGCATAAGCATGTTTAAAAACAAACTCACTGCCATGACCTCTGAATGACATCTGTACATGAGTAAACACTTTTAAAAATTGTATGTAAGACAATATACAACCAAACAGAACAAAACATTTACCTCCAAGGAGGCGATGGCCTAAAATCAGGTATTTGTTGTGGTTATGATTCCAAAATTGAACCATGTCCATTCTCCAATCTGAAATGATATGGTCTCCCTTGTTGGTGCGTTCTGCATGTGTCTGGGCCATATGGAGAAGTCCGCGCCACAACATGATACGGCTGTACTGATAGACTGAGTCTCCACTTTCCTGGTGTGCTGCGACAGGTTCATCAATTATTCAATAATTACATATAGTCACATATATCCTTTATAGTTGAATTCATATAAAAAAAATTTAAAATAGACATTTCATTACCAAAGTCATTGTCAGAGTCCTCATGATATGGCAGCGTATCCTCCAATATCTGATTGTTGTCCCAGTAGATGATTGTATCGTCGTGGTACTGGACATCCTCTGCTGCTTCACCGACTACTACTTCCTGGATTGACTGTGTGTCTATCAGGGGCCAAGACAGCTGAATCATCGGGTACAAGATTTGACAACTCATCAATGTTCTTGATATTTAGTAGCTTGCAAATTATCAAGCACACACAACCTTCAGTCACAAAATTGAAAAAATCCACTACTGAATTTACACAATCAGATATTTTTTTCTTAACACTTCGAAAGGTGAACTTGTTTTTTATATGGCATAACGAACCCTTGTCACTCACAGTGCTGCCACTGAAGAGCATGTTCATGGAATCCTGCAGGATGATGCACCTTTTGTGAAACCCCTGAGGACGTGGGACAAGACCAGTGAGTTGATCTTCTGCATCCTCACTGAAGGCCATAGATACTTTTGCCTCAACCATCCTTTCCACATTCAGCTGATCACCATGGCAAAGAATTTGGTAAGGATTTCTGTCTTGTCCAATTGGCACATACTTGTGTAAGTACTTGAGAATCTCCAGTACTCCATGGGCAGTAGATGGATTCTCCTGAAGAACTCCCAGATTCACCTAATCAGGAAATAGCACTTAATTATGTATAAGGACCAATATGCTATTCACATTAATAATAAATCTAATTAAAATTATTAGCTGTTTTGAATCTGCTACTGCTTCTCAAATGCATGTTTGAAAAGTGGGAGCAGATTCAAAACAGCTAATTTTAATTACATTTGTAGATTGATTAATAATGATGTTTAAATTTCAACAAGAGGCCCACAGGCCTTATAAAACACCTGAGTACTAGTCAAAAAGTATCACTACTCCCAAGGACTATGAAATCTAGAATAAAATTCCTGTTCTGATTATCTAAGCTAAATTCTAATGTTCAGCAACAGTATAAAACTAGATGTATTCTTAAAACTTCAATGCCCTCAAAAGTGCATACACTGATGAAAGGTTTTACATAATATAATAAGTGTATTAATATTAAAACATTGAAAGATATGACTAATTTGGACCCACCTTAGAGTCAAAACTCTGGGTTGTGAAATACACCATTTTTTGTACATCCTTTTTAGCTATTCCTAATTATGCATTTAGATTTCATACAGTATCAGCAAACTTATACATAAATACTATATACTAAGTTTGGCCACACCCTTATACCAAAAACCCTACCCTTGGGACCATCACATTTACAATTCTGGTAAAGGACTACTTGCTCTTTCTCAATATCCATTTAGTTTCAATTTAGTATCCATAGCACTAAAGGAGATCTTATTTAAGTGTTTTACATGTAAACAGTATATTGTAAGTTTGGCCCCACCCTGGGGTTAGAACCCCTACCCCAGGGATCATGCAATTTACAATTTTGTTAGAAGCTTCCTTGCTCATCATTACTATATACTCACTTTCTCTGCTAGATGCCCATGAGTAAAGAAGAAGATTCGTAAAGAAATACACCAATTTTACAGTTTGTACCCCAAAATTAAAGCCCCTTGGGGTGGGGTGGGGTGGGAGTCATGAAATTTACAATTTCCGGTCTCCTTCACTTACAAATGCTACATACCAAATTTGGTCAAGATTGACCCAGTACTTTCTGGGAGGACGTTCTTAACAGACAACATACAACGACAGACGCAGACCATTTGCAATAGGTCACCTGAGTTTACTCAGGTGAAAAAACCTTGTTTTTATGAAAAGCTGAACAGAAACTGATGATCGGTACATGCACTTTAAATGCACTGCAGTTTGCTATATATCTGTGAAAAATTATAGGTATATATGTGTGCACACATATTATAAATGATATACATGTATATACTCACTATTTCAGACTTTTTTTAGACTGTTGTGTGTACTGCTGAGGAGTATCTTTAACATCCATTTCACTGAACTGGGGGAAGTAAACCTGGACTATTTTCTGTACAAGATGCTCCATTCTACTCCTCAGTATTCTCCAGTCTGTATCAGAGGGTAGGTAGTTCTGAAATGATTTGCAATTGATTTGTAAATCGCATTGAACTTGTGTGCATCTACTACATTTGGTTTATATTGAAATTTATTTCAAGTTTCTAATGGATAAAAATAAATAACTTAAGAAAAACTTCTCACCTGCAGTCCTATATCTGTTACAGAGAATGTATTATCTACTGTATCCAAGTAGCTGTCTGTATCTGAACTTTCAAAGTCCACGTTCAACAATGGTTGCTGAGGAGGTTCAGGCATTCCAAGCTCCACCTATTTATGGTACCAACGGAATAATTCAAGAATGTATACACAAGAGTATTCATAATGGACATGTAAATGGTCGATTTCTGACAATGATCACTTGTACTATACATTTTGCTTTGCTCAGCTTAATTCTTTACTACATCTAATGAGGAAAATATGCACTTGTGGGAGCATAATTTTTATATTTTCATGTGTAAGTAAAATGACTAAACAAATTTCATACAAGAGAAGTTTAAAATATATGACATGTGGATACGTTTTGATTGACATTACAATTGTAACGGTCACCCGGATTCGATCGCCGGTGTCTAGATAGCTCAGTTGGTAGAGCACCTGACTAGAGATTCAGGGAGCCCGGGTTCGAATCCCGGTCTGGTCCGTTGCATTTTTCTCCCTTCCTGTTACACAATTATAGGCTTTTCATCCAATGTTAATAAATAAATTGGTGGTATATGTTACAAATAATAATGTTTTAATTTATGTCTATTAAGGGTAGTACAGGGATTTACAACTGCCAGTATCTCAGTACATAATTGAATTGAGATATAGGTGCATGACAGATTTACAATGCATGTATATGTACTATTCAAGAGTTTGGGAATGGACAGAATATTATTCATTCACCTGTATTTCATTCTTCCATGACAATTTACTGATCGAATTCGCTGCATATTTTATCAGCTGCTATTCGTGTTCCTTTCACTCCTTTGCTCCAACCTAACTTTTGGAACCATCGGAAAAGCTGCAATGCGCAAGGTGACAATTTTGATATTGCCTCAGATTCACGAGAAAATTCTTTAAATTGTAAAGTTGGCTTATCATATTGTGAAAAGAAAACGGAGGCTTCAATATTTTAATTTTTACCTTTTGACTGCTACCCGACCTGTACATTGTAATGGAAATAATGGTTTGTAGGAAGTTGTACTGCTGGGGTTTATGGAGGTAGAGAATGGTTCCCAAAATAAAACCAAGAACTGGAACCAAAGAGCCAAGTTTTCCCATGTCATTTCTGTAATGTTTATTATAGAATTTATGTTCATGTATTCATGATGTATATCTATTTTAGTGCTACATACCTTCTCCTGAATTAATGTCTTTGCAAAAGTCTATTGTTATAATTGATATATATGCAAAAAAAACTTTAAATTGAATCCAAAGTAAGCAAGGAAAAATCTAATTTTCACTAAATATTACACATATGCCAAACATAATATATTGACAGTACAACGAACTAATAAAGACTCTTGCTTACTGGATTTACATTCAATTTGATAATGTGCATGTGATTTTACAACTTACATTTCAGCATTTTTAGCTCGGCGACATGACAGTGCACCTTGCAAAACCCCTGTCAAGAGAAGCATCCCACAAGATGCTTCATGCATTGCACTGTTCCAGCTAAACGTTTTGAATGACTTCAGATTGGTTGGCCTCTTGAGTGATGGAATATTGACACTTTTCACTTCTTTCTTTATGGAAAGTTTCAAAACTCTCACCAATGCATCCCTAGCAGTTTTGCTTTTTCTTAAAAGAAGTCGGTATGGATATTCATAGTGAGAGTCCATGATGTACTTGTACACCTGCTCTTTAAAACCTTCCTTCTTTAAATTGAAGTGCTTTGAAGACTTCAATGGAGTTGAGGTCAAACATTTCCTCTTCACAACTTTTAGTGGTGTGAAGCTAAATTTTCTTTTAGCTTTGTGCTTGTGAGGACTTAACCGGTTTTGTAGCTGTAGCAATGTTGCTAGAACATTTGGCAGTATCATGCTTATAAATGCTTACAGTCAGAAAGGCACAATCATTACAGATAAATTTACTAGACGGGGTTAATGGCAGAGTAATTTTCTTGTCCAAAATATCATTAAGTTTAATCAAAGGAGTAGGTAACTTTGATACCAACTTTCTTTTAAAATCTGTTTTCCTTGTTTCAAATGGTTGATTGCATTTAATGCACGCCATTTTAGAACTCTTAGCATCTGAGATTTTGAGCTACATGCGTATCACGTCATGAAATGATGGGTATCTATATATCTCTGTTCTGTCAAAATATTTTTTCAGAGAACTACAGTTCTGCAGCTAGTCTGGGGGCTGAGTTGCATCAGAAATGACAGAAGCAGATTAACTCTCTGGCCAGTCTGGGGGCTGAGTGGTATCAGAATCTGTCTGAAAATGAATGGTTGAAATGTTGATTATTTAAGTATTTTTATTTTTTCAGAATTCAGAAATTTAAAAACTTCAATGATCAGATTTTTTTTGTAACACCAATAATGTCCCTGTAATGCAATGGCTCTTCAAGTACAAACCATAATATATTTAAAAAATGAAATGAAATAATAGATAAATAAAATATTCGTCTGTAAGTTACTTTATTTATCTGTAAGTAAGTCACTAAGTGTAACTAGAGGCACTGCAACTTGCAAGTGAAAATTGTACCATCTGTAGCTTATGACCCCTTTTAAATTTGTCTTGCCTTGTAATTAATATTGTTGAAAATTTGACAAATAGCATTTTAGCCACACCCCCCCCCCCCTTGTCCATATTCCACTTTTCTTTAAACACTAAAATCCAGCTAATTCAGTGAGGAAGAAATGTCACTATATCTCGAATTTCCTCTACCCTAGACTATATCAAATTAAATACTGCACTACTATCAGTCACAGATTGACACTGGCAGGGGTATGGGGACCTGGTCTGTGAGTGTGATGAAAAAGATTCTGATGAAAATAAAGATTCACTCACATGTGATGTATAAACATTGTATTATTGTAAACTTCCGTTACGTTGCGTGTACGTTAATATTGAGAGTTATCTTTCCTTGGATATTGAAATCAATCAAATACTATATGAACACGGGCAATTATCGTCCATGTTTGACCTCAGTATAATTTATTTATGCATAAAAATGATTAATATGTCACTCTTTGTTGTGTATTTCACCGCTTCAATCTCAAAGGGATTTTCTGGAGTGTGCCTAATCACGTGAGATACGCTAAATATAGCTATTTTAGATCCGAACGATCAACTTCACATCATTCGTAGGCTCTAGGTTTATCCATACTAGCCCGTAAAAAACAGGGTGGAACCTCGTCCCACTTTTCCAGTAGAAATAAAAATAGAACATGACGCGCCATCTAGCGAGCGCGGTTGTTGCTCCTGTAAATGAGACTGTTGAAACCTCTGTAACATCAAATTATTTGTGAATAGCGTGTCTCGATTTAAAAACACACCATACACAAAACAAGAAACAAGCTCTTGCATATTGAAGCAGTTGAGAAACAAAAGCACCATATGCAGGTGATAATGGAATATTGCTACATGAATACGGGAAGTTGACGATCGAGAACCTGACGTCAACCCGTTTGTCATAAAGTTGAGTTGTTTGTTGTTAACATCTATGTTCAATAAAACATGCAAGTATTAAACACATGTGGGAGACTCTGTGGTGTCTTTTATTTCGAGATCGAATGGACATATGAATTAAAATGATTATTGTTAATAAATAAAACGTCGTCGAAATATCTAAATGTTGAGTTGAACGCCACAGCAAGAGATTTTTTCTTCTTATGTAGAAGCTTTTGAATAAGTTCTGTCTCGTAAGGTCAGTAAATAAAGTAGCACAATTCGTACCCATGGGAATTTAAACATTGTTGGAAGATCTGATCACCAAAGACTGCAATAATATGTGAATGAGGAACTTCGGCATCTTTTTAATGTCGACTTCAGAGTAGTTGTACATAGAATCAGAGTGGTGTTTAACAATGGAATTTTTGAATGACCGATCACAAAATATGAAGTTTTTGTTAAAGAAGCAACTTTCTATAATGTCAAAAAGTCTAGTTTATCATGAGGAGTGGTTGTGTAAAGTGTTGAAAAGTCATGTTTCGATATTGATTGGCAAACAGTTTTTCGATTCAATATTTTTTTTGGGAATATTTTAGAATCAACATTTGATTTATACCAATTCTGGCATGGGTTGTGGCACAATTCGTTTGAATTTTCTCCTTCACGGTAGTTAATATTTTTGTGAGGAGCAAACAAAGGGACTGGGTAGAACATTTACTGAATTCAGCAATGTATCTAAGTTTGTAAGGGTTGTTACCAATCCAGTATCGGTACGGTTACTCATATCCATTTGTCCCATTGACTGGGATATTAAATGTGTTTAAAACTAAACTATGGTTTTAAAGAATGTCATCTTTTGAAGGGGAAGTTGGAATTTCATAACTCTTGCAAAGAATACAAAATCAAGAGTATGGCAAATTTGGACCCCTGGACATTTCCAGTGGCGGGATCAGGTGCCTAGGAAGAGTAAGCATCCCCTGTCGACCGGTCACACCCGCCGTGAGCTCTATCTTGAGGAAGAGGCACACGATCTGTAAATTTTATCTTCCTACTGTAGATTACTTCCTTCAATTCACAAGAATGTAACAAATGTGCATCTGATCTTCAGCCATTAGCCCAAATGTCTACCCAGAAAAATTCCTAGTCTACATTAACAACTCCAAGCATCACGATAAAAAAAAATCTTTCTGTAGTTGTAATAAAGAAATCCACTTATTCGGAACCTGTTTTCCGTCTATTGCTCCAATGGCATATTGGAAGTTCCAACAAGCTTCAAACTGCTGTGCAACTTCCCGTCATTCGTCTCGAATTATAGTACACGATATCACTTCATCACTGTACGCCTGGATGATAGCCTGGTAAACTTCTGCTATAAAGAGACATATAGTGTTGTGTGCCACTTTGAAGCCGTATATAAGACCCGGGCAGCAGTCCTCGCCGTAAGCCATACACCGAAGAGTAATGACAAGTTTTAAGGTAGAGATTGATAGGTTGATGCTAAAAAAATTAACCATTGAATTTTTTTTATTTTGATATATGTTTATGATGAAGCTTCGATATAAAACATAATAAAAAATCAATGTAGGTAATCGACCTTGTTTTTGAGAAATATGGCGATTTTAACAACACCTTCTTTAGTCCTTGTAAAGCGTAAAAAGTGAAGAAAAATAAGTAGAGAGCAATATACAAATAGAGCTATAACATTTTTATTGTAAAAAGGATCATAACTTGTCATATATGGTTCCAAACAACCTTTCACATAATTGTATATTACACATCAATTTCAAGTTCAGCAATCATTATTAACATGCAACAACAATACTTCAACAGAGCTACATTGGCCAATTACCTTAAAACAGTGCACAATATTTGCACACAGGGTCATACCTTTGCTTAAGTTGCAAAAAAAATTACCCATCAAATTTCTTATTTTATTTCATTAAGTGGTCAATCTATTAGTAAGTAAAATATATGAAAAAAATTATACACCATAATGGGGTTCAATATGGAACTAGCAAAAAATTCCTAACCCCACCCCCTTTTAACAAACTACACATTTTCGTAAGAAAAAGGGTTATTAAAAGATGTTGTAAACAATCCATCAAAAACAGCTTGCTGAAATTCGAAGATTCTTTGTAATACCTTTTTTAAATTAATAAATATAATACAGAAAGTATGTATTTCAAATTTTAGCTTATATTTTGTTGTAGTTCTCGTTGTTGACCTTTGTGCACTTACACTCAGAATATAGATTTATCATACGTCATCATATTTGATGATTAATATTAAGAGTTTTCTCAAATAAAAATCCCCACAAAAAATTGAAATACAATTTATATTTGTTAAAACAAATGTCTCCATTACATCCCAACCCCTTTAAGAATGAGCAGGAACATAGACGTCATGAATATGCACTCGGTGCATTGAGAAGAAAGATTCAGCCAGCAGAGATAAACTACTGACCTTTTTATAACTTAGAATGTTTAAGCATTCCCAAATTACCTCTTTGAAAATTGAACATGACAATAAGAAGGTTTCTATAAGCTATTTCAGGGGCGGATCAGGAATTGAAGTTGGGAGGGGGGTGCAACTGTATGAGGCAGGGGTCTGGGGGCCGCCTTGAAAGGGGGGGGGGCGATTCCCCAGAAACTCCTGGATTTTACAGATTTTTTAGGGCTTAAAATATGTCTCCTATGTAGTCATTTTTATTATTTTCTGTCATTTTTAATAAGGTGAAATTAATAAAATAACGCAAATTTTAAGGGTTTTTGGAAAAAGTAGCCGTTCTCCCACTAAAAGTAATTCAATAAATCAAAAGATTGTGTCAGACATTTATTTCTCTGAGAGTGGAGGAAATTATGGATTCTTTTATCGTATATATTTTTCTAAACAAGAGACCACGATTTACTTTAAACTTGAAAATTTTAGGGGGGCTCGCGCCGGTTGCCCCCCACCCCACCCATTATATCCGCCAATGCATTTATGTATGTGCTCTTGCGATTGACCTTTTTGCACTCACAATGATTGCATTAATATTTAGTTATTTTTCATACATTTTTTTTATAATAACCAGACACGATTACCTATTATAAGATATTGATATGATTATACAGCATAGTGCACCAAATATGTTTAAATAACAACTTTATATTTAATATCAATGGAAAGATTTCCACCTAATCGACCCATGGATTGATTGATTGTATCTTGTTTAACGTCTCTCTCAACAATTTTTTACTCATATGGAGACGTTACCAAGACCGGTGAACGGCTTTAAATTTAGGCCTTTGCTCGGCGCTTACGGCCATTGAGCAGTGAGGGTTCTTTAGCGTGCCACATCTACTGTGACGCTGGGCATCCGTTTTGATGGTCATCTCCGAGGACCAGTGACATTCACACCTGATGCTGAGCGTTTGGCAGTATATATGCACTGAGTGTGTGTAACGGGGGGGGGTTGTTGTTAGAAAATGAGAAATTCAAACACATTGATTAAAGTTATAAAATTGGTATTTTATTTTCATTTAGAAATGTTTACTGATTTTGATATATCAAAAACTTAGAATAATCAACAATGACACTTCCTCTATATTTATACAATATTATTGTCTTTAAAAAAGACATGTAATACATGAGTACATGTACTTGTTCTCCATTAAATTCACACTTTAGTATGTTGCACAATATATCCATTGCTCTGGGCTCACAAATACATTATTGATTCTATCCAAGTCCCACATTTTGCAGAAGTTCTTGAATTTTCTCTGTAACCTGTGAAGTTGTGGGGTCCAGGGGATATGACATCATCAATGTAAATGAAGTACCTGTTATAAAAAATATATTCTGTATATTCAAATATTGAAAAAAAGATGAATATCTAATATACTAAGAATTGTCTTTATAAATGTCTGGTGTTAAAATGAAAAATTCTATCTTACTAAGATAGAAAATATTGTACCTTTCTTGCTGATTTTCATGGCAAATTGCTGTGGAAGTTGTTGGCTGGAAGCCCATTTCAACTTGCACTGGTCCTTAGGATGATGCTTAGAAAAAAAATCATCATAATTAATATTTGCACAGTCAGTATTAATCATTAATTATACTGTGTCAGACAATGTCAATTTTAAAATCGTGTGTCTCAATGCATGTTTAGTGAACTTTAAAATGCTGATATATTGAAAAATACACACATAACATGTATTTTATTATGTTAATTTTTAAAATCTTGTCTGAAATCAGTATTACATATGTAACACTACATGTATGTTAAATGTGTGCAGTGCAGCAATGTGAACTCTTGCAGTAGTAGTACATCTGCATGATTGCTATTTATTTCATATTGTTATAGTTACCTTCTATTTAAACTGTACATACCCTCCCACCCCCGGGTCCTTAATGAGGTGAATAAACATCATAATTATCATATTACAATATGAGATGACAGATATGTTTTCATAAACTGCCAGTTCATTCTAATAATATCAAAACAAGTCAACGGAGTGTGGGTCAAGAGAAGGACATCCATATCTTATTTTCATACAATACATTTATTTGCCAATGAGGGGGGCTTGTGATTTTACAAATATTTTAAATAAAGTTTTGTAGACCTACATGCTTGCATGAAACATGAAACCCCAGATTTGAAATATCCCTTAGGTCAATGAAATTTCAAGATACTATAAGTACTATCATTTATACCTAATAGAATTTTAGTGCAACACCCCCACCCCCCCAAACTTGTGAGAGCCCTATTTTTTTTCAAATCTGGCATATACATGACATCCATTTACAATTACATGCACATGTAGGAGTTATATTTTGGGCACATATGGAATACATAAATGCACAAAAAATGAAACAGCTCCAAATTGTGCGTTTATAGATGTTATTATAAAATCGCGTTGTGAAATAGCAGAGGAAAAGTGGGTTGAATACAAATTCAATTTGCCATTTTTTTCACTTACCAAACGAAATTATGATTTCGTTGTCCACGTTGAATGCATCCATCGAATTCCTCTTCTCAGAAGAAACTTTGTTTAAACTCTCAATGACTACATAAACAGTATTGAAACTCGCAGCACTCGGACACCACGATCACGCTACATCAACAACTTTGTTTACGTAGCGCAGCTATGCATGGTGGTGAATTTCGTGAGGTAAAAAGTGCCATTCTGCACGGACGAAACATTTAGTCCACTATTATTACATTGACGTATTCCTAATCTAAACTATGGCCAAATTTCTATATCTTTCGTCGAGACGACCCTCTCAATCATCGATTCAGTCACAGCAACTTGTACTTTCGGAACCCCTTTTTGTTTTTCAACTACTCTATGGCGATGTACGGAATTCCGAAAAATAATTTCACGTGAAAATACACGATTTTTACTGATCACGTGGTTGCTATCGGTCTCTACCTTAAACCAGGTTTTAGGGCATTTCAGGATCAAGTGTTCTACGTTTTCAACTTCTCAGAAAGTTTCTGTTCGATTTGGGTTAAACCCTCAGACAATTCATGACTGTCTGCCAGAGTCAAAGTCTCCTCGTCTGAGGCCTAACCCAGTATCTTATGTGAGCTCTTCTTTTTCTTCTTTCCCTGTATTTCATAACATGGGCGATCGCAAGATGATCTTCAGCAGCATCTTCCTTCAACTGCTGCAAAAAATTCACGATTTTTGGCCTGTATTCTGAGCCTCTAACGGGCCATGGACATAATGTTGAATCTAAAATAGCCAACAGAGGAATGATCCAAAACTGAACGACTACCAATATTTATAGCTATGTCATAAAAGGTCGCCTACATTTGTACATTTCCCTTAACACAATCGTCCCAACTCCTCAGGAACTTGTGCAAATGTCGACTAGACTAGTCTGAGCTTGTATATTCTCGTAGAAAAATTTCGATTCTGGAGAAATGTTGTACACACATTGTACAGATGTTGTCTAAAATTCGTGTTAAAAAGAAACTGTCGTTCGTTCTAACATCGTGTCAGTATGAAAGAGAACTCAAGCAGACGCCGAACTGATGTCCCCATAATCAAAAACCATCGCAAATTCGTGTATGATTTGGCGAGATATAACTCGCCAGCACTCATGATAAATCATACCTCCAAATTGTGTCAGTGGGATCGGGGCTTAAGGTTACATGTGACTTTTTTGTTTTCGAAAACTGTGAAATAAATAGTTTTTGTAAATTTATGGTTTCCAAAACAAGTTTAAATGTTATATAGTGGTAATATTTCCTGAATAGGTTTAAAGTTGACATTGTACTGATATCACTATTAGGCCTGGTTGGTTCAGTGGTTGCAGATGTGCAAATGCAAAGGTTACGATATCGATTTCCGATTGATCCACTTATTTTTTTTCCCTTCGGTCTTTACTACAATAACTTAGTAATGCACATATATGCATACAACTTTCTGTAATGCATAAAAGTTTACTTTACATTTTACATACCATAACCAGACATTATCAAAGCAATCTAACTCTTGAGCAGACCTGCTAATACACCCTTTTCGAGTTTTTTTTTATGAAATTAAGATGGAAGTGAATTGTACATGAAACGTCATGAAAAATGATATAATGTTGAGAAAAGTTGCATGTATTCTGAATGCATCATTACAAGAAACTGGGTCATAAAAAACTAAATGTTCACTTTTTTATCAATCAGAAACATGATACATAGCATCTTTCATTGCATATGTGCAGTACCAAAATTAGATGTTAGAAATATGTTCATCAATGCGTACATAAACTTCAAGAATTTAATAGTATTCCATGTATTTACAGTATTTGGCACACGTAATTATTATGCAGAATTTCAAAGTAAAATGAATTAAATATACATTATCTACAGTCAATATGATTATACATTCAATGAAAGGTGGAGAAAACGAACAGTGATCAATCTCATAACTCCGATAAGGAATACAAAATTACGAGTTGGGCATATACCATATATTCAATCAAGCTATATCTGCAATATAAATGTATGTGTATAATCTTTATAGATCATAAATAGAAGACTTCCCTTATTAGGTATGATCTATAAATCTTGGCAATATTGCTAAAATATTCAATAATCAAACACATAAATTATGTCAATAGAAATATGTACAGACATGTGATATGAGTTTTTTTAAGAATCTGTTTATCAAAAACCAGCTGCAAATGGAGAGTTTTATCTGATTTACTAATAAAAATGTTCATATAAAATAAAGTATCAATATCACAAATATATGTAACATTTCGTTCACAATGGTTTAATATGTATATACATGCACATGTACAATATACACAAGTATATGTATCAACAACACTTTAGAACAAAAGATCCACCCCAAAATATTTGATATACAATTTTGTAAAACTATTTCCACTGTTTTAATATTGCTAAAAACCATATTAACCCCGTTTCATACATTTCATGTATTAATGACCGATTTACATTCTTGTTTGAACAAAAAATAAAAAATCGCAAGTAAACACGGCAAAAATTTCACTTCATTTGATGCGACTAAAATCTTGGATAATCTATGACCTTAATTATTGATGAAAAACAACTGAATGAAAATTCAGAAAATATATTTCTTTGCAGAAATTAAAGTTGCTGTTGTTTTGTTTTTGCTTTATTTTGTTTGGATGTATAAATTACTTATGATAATGATTTCCGCATGCGATCTTTTGTAAATAAAACCCCCATCCCACACACATTATATACACTATAAATTATCGGGATAATGTACAAATAACAATGTTCAAAATGATTGTCTTGTGTAAAATGAAAACATTAAAGTTTGGATGCAATGGTTAATGAAAAAAGAAGTAATTCTGTCACTCTTTAAAGTATACACATATATATTGTTACATCGAATTTTTCATTCCACATACTTTTGCCAAACCATCATAAATAGCTGTCGATGATTCGCGTTCTCTTGGATATAATTCAGGAAAGTGTTTGCCCTTTCTTTCCGATTCCTCCCTGATGCACTGCTGCATTTCTGCTTAATGTGACTGGGCACATTGTGGATCTTTTCAAATGTTTCGTCGATTATAGATGAATCGATCTCCTCAGATAACGTATCAAAATCCGGAAGTGTCACTGCAAAATCAAAATTTTTATCATAGGGATATCTTGTATTTGTTAGGTAACATTTAAAAGTTTGACTATTCTAGCTTAATTTTGATTAAAACAAGAGGCCCACAGGCCTTATCGGACACCTGATATTAGCTAAAAGTATCACAAGCCCCAAGGACTATGAAATCTATAACACTTTTCCATTTTGCATATCTAATCTAAATTCTAATGTTTAGCAGCAGTATGAAACAAGATGTCTTTCCAAAACAGAAATGCGCCTAACGTATCCATAATACTGAAAGACATTGCATAACATATGATAAAGTAACACTATATGACGATTTTGGACCCGACGTAGAGTTAGACCCTTTCTGTTACGAAATTCCAAAATACAACTTTTGTACACTCCTTTCTTCTTTCCCTAATACCATGGGGAATCAGGTTAGAATAGGTCCTCAGTACCCCCTGCTTGTCGTAAAACGCGACTAAATGCGGCGGTCCTTCGGATGAGACCGCAAAAACCGAAGTCCCGTGTCACAGCAACTGTGACACAATAAAGATCCCTCCCTGCTCAATGGCCATAGGCGCCGAGCATTGGCCTAAATTTTGCAGCCCTTCACTGGTAATGGTGACGTCTACATATGAGTGAAAGATTCGTGAGAGGGACGTTAAACATAATCAATCAATTAATTAATCTTCTTTCCCTAAAATATGCATGAAAATATTAAAATAAAGAACAGTATGTATGTAGATTGTATACAGCACCAGCAAATTAAAGAAGTCTTTCAAATGAAAAAGACAATAAATCATTATAATTTTAGCCCAACCTGGAACCAAAACTCCTACCCCTTGGGTCATAGAATTTACAAATTTGGTAAAAGGTTAATGCTCCTTCTAAATATTTATTCAGTTTCAATTTATTATCAATGATATTAAACAAAATGTTATTTAAATATATGTTTTACACAAAAATATTGTATGTCATATTTGGCCCTACGTTCAAGTCAGAACCTCTTCCCGGGGGATTATGAAATTTAAATTTATGGTAAAAAACATTCCGACTCTGAATTTTTCTCACAGATATACATGGGGAGAGGAGAAGAGTTTTGAAAATGTTCAATCTCTAGCAGTTTTTGCCCACCCCGAAGGCTTCGGGGGTACAGAAGTATTGAAATTTACAATTTGCCCTTCTTGTCCCAAAGATGCTTCATACCAATTTTGAAAATACATTGTACATATAATATACATGAAATTGGAATGGTAGTTATTATCAAACAATTAAAAATGTTCAATTGATAACGCACGATAGACGGCACACGACGACGAGCGCAGACCAATAGCAATAGGTCACCTAAGTGACTCAGGTGACCTGAAAAGGAGTAAAAAACAAATTTCTACAATATTAGTTGAAACCTAGATATAAAGTTTCAATTAATGCCTATCTTGTCGATATTGTACAGATGCTAGAGAGTATTGGAATAGTAGTAAACTCAAATACAATGAGTGTGGAAAGTATTGTTTCCCAAAACTCCATTTCTAGACAATATTTTTGAAATACTTATCGAACACTAATACTTGCTACAATTAAAAGCAAATGACATTGTGTAGTGTATCATGCATGATTTCTCGTGATTACTAACTGTAATCTGAAGATTTTGCTATTTCTTTACATTTACATTGTGCAACAACTTCAAAAAGTGTTCAAATTACATAACATTTTGTGCCTTGTAACAAAATGAGGAATTATAGTTGTAGTATACTAAATGATACCTGGATTTTTATTTGAACATGTCTTGGTGTGATTTGTTTCGTCACAACTTTCCTCTTGTTCACCCACAGAATTCAATATAACATCTCTTGTCGCGTCAGGTAACTGATCGACCACATCTATTACGATGTTACATTTTTCTTCTCGACTTTGAACCAACGTTGTATTGATTCCTTGCCCTTCTATTACTTTCTGCACTTCTCTGTTCCTTAGAAATTGTGTCGGTTCAAGTTCCTCCAGTAAACGCTGTCCCTCCTTAGTGTTTGTCCTCTTTTTTCCGATTTCTGGTTTTTTAAGAAAAAAAACAAAATAATGGGACAATTAAGCAAAAAATATTTTGATACAGTAAATATGACATCATTCCTGTGATAAAATTCCCACGAGAAACATACTGCCATTCAAAAGTACAAAATATTTATACGCCTAAATATACTTAATTGTGGAATACCAATTAAGAGTGAGAATAATCGGGGGGGGGGGGGTTACAATACCATTATTATCTCATGTACATTACATGTGCAGTATTAATAAAATTAAATTTACTTAATGTATCGATAAATAATTAATGCTGCGAAGTCTGTACCTTTTCTTTTCTGCTTATCCTTCATCCGTAAAAACACCTTTGATCCATCTATGACCAACTCCCTTGCCTTTTGACGCACAGTCGACACCATCTTCTTGACATTCTCTACTGTATTTCCCTCGTGCAGACCCGAGCAATGAATGTGAACAAATGTTTGTGCTCTCCCTTCAAAAGAAACTAATCATTCAAAGAGTGTGTCTTTGTATTTAGTAATGTGTACTTAAGTTTACTGCTCATTTATAAATGCACTTTGAATATGAACATATACTTCAAACATTTCGGTTGAGCATCACTGAAGAGACATTATTTGTCGAAATGCGCATCTGGTGCATCAAAATTGGTACCGTATAAGTTTTACATTATGACCCCTGGGTCGAGGCCTCTGCTGGTGGACTGTTAGTTCCCGAGGGTCTCTACAGCCCAGTAGCTAAGTACTTCGTTACTAGCTTGAAAATACGGATGTATATTTAATTGCTGTTATAAGATTTAGAAATTCATTTCAAAATTAAGGATTATCTCCCTCATGCATAGCTCTTATCCTTGGACGAATTTGGCTCCACTTGTTTGGCACGCTGTTTTTGGCTATATTTAGATCTAAAACTTCATAGTTATTTCGGATTTCAAACATTTCGGTTGAGCATCACTGAAGAGACATTATTTGTCGAAATGCGCATCTGGTGCATCAAAATTGGTACCGTATAAGTTTTACTTACTCATCAAGATTTAGGCATCTACAAATGTTAAACACTGCATAACTTACAAAGATTAAACTTGCCTACAGGGTGCCAGATATGGAAAAAATCATTCGAGTTGTAGTTGGAAAAAATGATAGGAAATGGTCTGCATCATTTAAAATAAACGGGAGAAAATATAGAGAACCATACTTGAAGAGTTAATTGGGTTTTTGGGGGGGGGGGGTGTGATTGCGCCGATTAGCTCGCATTTTAACCACAACCAAAGAAAGTAAATTAGAGTTGTAATTTGGTTATATGCAGATCTTAACAAGCTGGTAGTATCAATATGTCAACATGTTAATTGCATTGTAATTTCAAACTTACCAACTGTGATACATTTCTCACTACCGACGAAAATTTTCTTCACACCTTTGCGTGATACACCTGCTTGAAATTCATCTGTGCTTGCCAGTGCCATTAGATCTGTCGCAGGGTTTCCTGGCAACACTCTGAAAATCACGGTTACAGACCCCTTCTCTAATCCAGCGATCATAATTTGGCCAATATCTATTTCAAGGTACTTGGCAATCCACTCTCGGAGATCATATACTTCATCCTGGCATTTCTCTAAATCATTTTCAATATAAAACTTTATGCACTGTTCCTCCGTTGCTGAAAAATACAAAAACCTGTCTGTAATACGTGTATAATATACATTTTATCAGAAACAAAGCCAATGTAAATTGAGTTAGAACGGAATGAAAATTGGAATATCATTCAAATGAAATGCTGAATGAAAATGAAATCCAAGTACTGCCTTGATACATTTGGGTCCATTGTATATTCTAAACAGAAAGAAAATGTTCATACTTACATTTTCCTGATAGAGGTTTTGATTGGAAATACAGCAATGGAAATCGATGCTTTGACGCAAATTCGAAGCATTCTTCACTAAGCTGATGTGCAGAACATTTCTCAAATATCCATTGCAGAAAATACAAGTTATATTCAATCTTGAAATTAGCTTGAAGATGTCGGAAAAGGCTTGATGTGTCCAAATTTCTCAATGTATTTTCATCGATGAAATCTGAAATGATTTACATCAAAAATAATAATCCATAACTATGAAGAGAATTAATTTGCTAACAATTTGCATAGTGATTTCATACGGTTGAATAATCATATAGAAAATTGTACCTTTCAAGGCCATTTTCATTGAAGTAAGGATATCGTCCGTGACTGAGCCTCCTAATTTATCCAGAAATTCAACAATAACACCATCCTCATCATCGTTTTTAAGGATTTCTATTTCCGTCTCAGTATCGCCTTGAAATGAAAAGTATAAATATTTGTAAGTTAAAATTGATATTTATTTCTTTTGTAAATATGTTCATCTGCTGAGCTGTAGTATAGAGTTCCAATCTCCAATACAAGACTGTTTGGGAAAGGAAGGATATTAGTTGTTTTTTCATGAGACCTCGAAAACCGAAAACCGTAGCTCTCGTCCCGATAAAAAAAAATGTGATGTATCCATTTTGAAGTTCAAGTCCTCATCAAGCCACCAAAATTACTGTTTGCCTAAACAATTGTCTTTCCTACCTGAATGCTTTATTGACAAAAATCATTTCTAGGGTAAGAAATTTCTTATAAAGGCAATATAGACCAATGACCATTACATTGTTTATGGCAAAAAATATAATTATCATTACCTTAACACCATGAATAATTAAGTCTGGATTTCTCTAAAGAAACTTAAGTCTAAAGTTTTCAAATAGAAGAAAACTCAAGCTAAAGTTTGCAATTTTTCGAGAAATCTCAAGCCAGGCGTGTAGCAACAGGGGATATCCCTGTTTTTTAGCAAATCTTTTTTTATTATTACTTTCACCCGCAAAGACCACTCTTTTACACACAGTTTTATTTACTGATTGGTTTTCCTACAACACACCAGCTCATTCCTACTTTTTGGCTGTCGTAAAATGTAGTGAAAATATTGATTTTGAACAACTCTACCACCCACCCACCCCAATTTTAGGATTTTGAGCTTTGGTCTGAATTAACTTGTCCAGACTTTTTATATAGTCTGGATGCTACACACCTTATGATACTGACATGTTTAAATTTGCATGTTTTCTACTTTAAATGATAATGAATGTTATATCTCAATGATAATGTGATAACGATAAAGGATGAATAATAAACCAGTAAAATCTTATATGCATGAAAAGTGGAGAATTTATACGATAATATTTTTAATGGAAAACTTTCAAATTTACCCTATTTAGTTTTTAAAAGTAGTTTTAGTAGAAAGTTATCTGAAAAATAAAATCTGTTAGACTTTAACGCACGAACTACAGATCAGTAGTCGACACGTAAACCTACCTAAGCTACCCACTACGCATTTAGATTTAAAAGGAATAATCATGTATTGCTAATTTTGACATTTTCATTCAAGCTTCGAAATGGAAGTCAGCCATTATGACGATGTATCATTCCTCCTTAAGTCATACTACTTGATAAATCGTTTATGATATAAATAAGTCGTTAAAGTGATGTCACTAAATGTCAAAAGATTCCAATATGGTATCCCATGATATGTGTTTGATATGTTGATATAAACGCTCGTTGACGTATTATGGCCAAGGCGATACATTCGGACTTTTCCCACTTATAATACCTGTTTGTGTTCCTGTGTATTTCATTTCCACCCGGGTTATACGTTAGAAATCAATAGAGGACAACTTGTTGTTTCCTTGCTGAGCATATTATAGTACAACTAGCTATAGTCAACGTATAATTAACAATTTCTTGGTCAAGAAGGGTACATGTAGCTCTATAAGACGAAACAGAGCGCAAGTTGTGGGTGAATAGCAAAATTTCATCATATTCATATATTGCATTATTGACAAAGTCTGTAAAGGGTTTTGTAATTTTTGTAAACTTACCTATTACCTAAATCTAAATAACATTTCTATAAAAATTGGTAACTAGAATTCTTCATAAAGTACCTACTTGATGCAAGGTGAAGATAACGAACAGTGATCAATCTCATAACTCCTATAAGCAATACAAAATAGATAGTTGGGCAAACACGGACCCCTGGACACACCAGAGGTGGGATCAGGTGCCTAGGAGGAGTAAGCATCCCCTGTTGACCGGTCCCACCCGCCGTGAGCCCTATACCCTGATCAGGTAAACGGAGTTATCCGCAGTCGAAATCAGTGTGCCAAGAACGACTTAACAATCGGTATGAAACACGTCAGACAGCATTTGACTCAATGCAAGATTGTACTGACGAAGTAGATCGTTATAACGACCATAGAATTTGCGAAATGCTGACTTAATCGAGACTTGAAATCCCTGTACCATCAACTTGTTTGTCAGTAGCTTACCTCGATTTAAAAACTGACTATACGCAGAACAAGCTCTTACATATCGAATCAGTTGAGATATATAAACACCATATGCAGGTGATAATGGAATATTGGTACATAAATATGGGAAGTTGACGATGGAGAAGCTGAAATCATCCCGTTTGTCATACAGTTGAGTTGTCAGTTTGCCGTTAATGTCTACTTTCAATAAAATATCTAAGTATGAAGCAGAAGTGGACGACTCTGTGGTGTCCTTTATTTCGAGCTCACAGGTGATATATCAAATCGACATGAATGAAAGCTATCATTGTTAATAGACAAAACGTCATCGATATATCTAAAAGTCGAATTGAAGGCCACAGCGAGAGATTTTTTCTTCTCACGTAGTTTTTTAATAAATTCTGCTTCATATGAATATAAAAACAGGTCAGCTAACAAAGGAGCACAATTCGTGCCCATGGGAATTCCAACAGACTGTTGGAAGACCTGATCACCAAAGACCACGAACATATTGTCAATGAGGAACTCTAGCATATTTTTTATTTCAACTTCAGAGTACTTGTGCGTGGAACCAGAGTGGTGATTAACAAAGTAAGTTTTTGAATGACTGATCACTAGATATGAATATTTCCGTTTTCCGTTTTTGTTGAAGAAGCAACGGTCTATAATGTCAAAAAGTCTAGTCTTTAATTTATCGCGAGGAATGGTCGTGTATAGTGTTGAAAAGTCATAGGTTTTAATGTTTTTGGTTTGGGGAAAATTCTGCGATTTCAAGTTTACTTAAAGTTCTTTAGAATTTTTTAGAATCCATATTAGATTAAAACCACTTCTGGCATATGTAATCACACAGTAAGCTTGAAGTTTAACATGTATAATCATTAATTTACCTTTTTCATCTGTAACTTGTTGGTACTTTTCAACCTCTGCTCTCTAAAAATCAAGTGTATTTGACAGCAAAGTATGGAATAATACATAAAAGAGCATCAACGGTTCTTCATTCATCAATAAAAGTGAATCAATGAAATGCAATATTTAGTCAGATTGGTCTTTCAATTCGATTCTTAATCACAAACAGAACAAAACTTCATAAAGCTGTAAAGTTTCATATATATATATATATCTTGTGCATCAAAATTGGTACCGTATAAGTTTTACATTACAACCCATGGGTCAAGGCTTCTACGTATAAGTTTTACAAATATATTTAACAGTCAATACTTCCTAATTATGTTAGAACATCATAAGAAATCACTACAATTATGAATTTATATAGCTCTAGCTCTCTCTCTCTCTCTCTCTCTCTCTCTCTCTCTCTCTCTCTCTCTCTCTCATTCTAGTCTCGACATTGCGACTTTTAATCTCTTTTTTTTTAAAAGGGGGGTGATAATAATCATCAATGGTAAGGACTACCAAATGTTGTTTTGAAAGTAATCACTCTATATCATTATCTACCCACCATTTTATTTCATAATCACATTGTTTTGGAAGTGTTCCCTCTAAATTTATGACTTCTGTAATTTTCAAGAATAATTCTATTTTCATCCCGACCCGACCATGGTACAAACTCTCTACACCATTTGACGTCAGTAAACACGCTTTACATCAAAACCACCATTTTTATCACCCAGTACAACAGTGTATCATTCTTGTCACCAATGTAGTTTATTGATACTTGTCGTTTTTCGTGGTGTGTGTTATTTGTTTATGTAATATACGTCTCTTGATAAAGACGCGGGTTGCGTCGAAAATTTGAGTTTTAAATAACCAACAGTGTTGTGGCCTTTCCAGTGCTTTTATAAATTTCTTTACTGGCCTTGTATCTTCTCAGATTCGACACTTTAAAAAAAGTAGGGTGTTGTTGGATTTAAGTGCTTTTATATATATATATATATATATATATATGTGTGTGTGTGTGTGTGTGTATGTATATATATATATATATATATATATATATATATATATATATACTGTTTTCCCCTAAAATAGCTTTAAAACTTCATTGTTATTTTGGATTCCAAACATTTCGGTTGAGCATCACTGAAGAGACATTATTTGTCGAAATGAGCATCTGGTGCATCAAAATTGGTACCGTATAAGTTTTACACATATATACTGTACGTACAAAATGATAAATTGTGCAGACCAAATTTGTTGGTTATGTCTTCTTTATTTCACAAGTCTTAATGTCTAATGTTAATAAAAACCATCTACTAATGTTGTTTTCATTATGATTCTCTCATGTATGTCCTTTCCGAGTGCATGCTTTGGAAACTTAAAGTAGCTGATACTTGTACCCAAAACAATTGAGAACACGATGTTACTGCCAAGCTAATAATATTTCAGCAATGCTCCGAAGGGATATAGTATTCATTTCTATATTCACATACTATATGGATTTGTCTTACAAGCTTATTTAGTTAACGTATGACTTACAGATTTTTGATGATTTATGAAGTTGTTTTGCCTTTTTGTTATAAAAAAAAATTGATCTGTGCAAAAAAAAAATAATATAATTCTAATAATTTTACCTTCAAATGAGCTTCCTTTATTACTGTTGGAACTGTAACTTCTTCTGTTCTCTTCCCTACAATATTACCTTAAGATATCAAAACATACTATTTTGTATCTCCGCATACAAAATATCAAGACTTTTTTATATATTTTTTCATTTACCCGGCTCATACACGACTTCTCCGTTAATGGTCACTTTGAATACTCTGTGAGTCAGTCGTCTGAATAGCATCACTCGGTACGTGATGTTCTTCAGTGACTTCCTGTCCAAAAGTATTGTTCTCAAGTTCGGAATGAAAGCACTCCGAATCATGAAAGTTAGTATAATGCTTCCTTTACGTATCCCAACAAGTAGCATGTCATCTGGCTTTACTCCAAGAACCTTCGCTAAAGATTTGCGAAGGATGTCTAGATCGCCTTTATTATAGGCGTTAATATTTTCACATTGGATGTGGTATTCAACTTTTTGAAAACCTGCAAAGTATAGAAGAAATGTTGTTGTTTTTTCATAGATGATCAGTTTTTAAATCGAGTCAGCTTACTGACTAACAAATTGATGCTACAGGGTCTTCAACAATATCATTTAAAGTCAGCATTTCACCAATTCTATGGTCGTTATAACGATCTAATTTGCCAATAGAACCTGTCATTGGGTTGAATGCTGTCTGACGAGTTTCATGCTGATTGTTAGGCCATTCTTAGCACACTGATTTTGGCTACGAATTACTCCGTTTATTTGATCAATATTTAGAGCTCACAGTGGATGTGACCGGTCGACAGTCACACCCACCGTAAGCCCTATATCCCGATCAGGTAAACGAAGTACTTAATCCGCAGTTAAAATCAGTGTACCAAGAAAGGCCTAACAATCAGTATGAAACATGTCAGACAGCATATCGCCCAATGATATGCCGTATTAGCAAATTAGGTCATTATAACGATCATAGAATTGGTGAAATGCTGACTTTAAATGAGACTGTTTTATCACACTACTGAAATAAGAAAAAGATTGAAATTCATCATACAAACAAATTGTATCTGCTTTGTTCGCTTACCCTTCAAATTCTTTGTACATTTCTGGAAATAAAAGATATCCCTTGCTTTCTTTCCATAATTCAAGCATTTCTCATACAGTGTTTCATCAGGAGGAGCGATTGCTAGGGAATATGCTTGAAGTATGGCCAGATTATTGTAAAGGGATAACTTTCTATCCATATACTCCAATAGTCCGAAGGCAGTAGATATATCTCCAAGATCATCCTCCAACCCTTCAATTCGATCTAAATAATAACAAGGATGTTTAGCCACAACATTCAACTATTTCGATTAGATGAACAGGAAGATGATGTCTACAAAGCCTGATATATTGCATACTTTCATTGAAATTGAAAATCCTTCACTATATCCATGTTAATCAGTTTCGAAAAATATCCATTCAGCGGATTTTTTGGGCTCAGAATGAAACTGAAATAATACATATTCTTGACAAGACACATGCAATAATATTATCTTTGCCTTTAAATGCTTTAAAATTATCAATATCATATCTGTATCTTCTGAGTATTTGATTCTTCATTGACATTTTAAGCAAAAACGTAAAGGGATTGTGATCCCTAGAAACATGAATTGTATGCACCGTAACATTCACGTAAACATCAAAATGTTGTAAAGCTAACAACAAATAAGACACCTTTTCTCAATGTAATGAATTGTTTTGACATTTTGTAAGTTTCTTTTAAAAAAGAAACGCCTCTATCTACATTGTCATTATGTTCTTGAAACAAAACATCTTCGACTATTAGTCCACACTACCGGGGTAGCAACAACAGTACGCTGGAATTCCTTTAAAATCTGGGAATGAGAGAACTGGACAACTCATATGGATATATTTAATTTTCTAAAAATGATTCATCAAAATCCTTTGTCCATTTAAACAATTTTGACAAACTTTTCTGTAGAGACCAGTCATAGCCAAACTCTCAATAACTCGTTCTTGTTTGTAGTAATCGGGAACTTTGCTATAGTTTCCACTTTAGACATAATAGGTATACCATAACTTTGGTCTACTTTATGGCCTAAATATTCTACACAGTAGCATGACAAAAGTCACTCTCCACAAAGTTCAGAAATATGATCACTTTAGCAAAAATCTTTACCAATGTACACATGATTCGGAGATGTTCGACCATGTTTTGCTGTACAATGTATAATGACATTAACGATATATGCTATACATCCTTATATTATGAATAAGGGAGTAAATCATCCTCTGGAAGGTAGCTGGATGATTTTCAACCCAAAGGGCATCACCCTGTACTGCAATATTCCATCGGGAGTCAAAAATACAGAAATTTCTTTAGTTCTTTAGTTAAGGGTACTTCCCAGTAACTTTTCAGCAGGTCGAATTTATTGACATTTCATCAATAAAGTCATCAATTCTGGGGATCGGATGAGTGTTTTGTGACATTGTTTACTTTCCCGAAGTCATTACACAATCAGTAGGCACCGTCAAGTTTCGGTACAAGAATGCAAGGTGAGCTCTAATCACTTTCAGTTGGATATATAATGTCATTGTCCAGCATTTACTGCATTTTGGTTATTTAATACTGTAACTTTGGTGCATTCAAGCGATATGGAAAGGCAAAGCAACACCTACTATAACATCATGACAAGCAGCATGGTCTGGTTTGAAACATCCAAAAAGATTGAAGGATAAGGAGTCATCAGATATTGTACTTGTTCTTTGGCGAATATTCAAATGTTCAAGATTTACATCTTGAATTTCGTAGTTCTTTAAACGGACATTCTGACTGAAGTCCTTTTCACTGATATCTATATTGACATCATTTTTAGTATGATCTTGAAATGTTTAACATTGGCCGAAATCAAAACTGATTTTGGTTACATATATCAAAATTCTTTCAACTTATTAGTGTGACAAACTCGTTTTATTCTTTATGTGATTCTGGTGTCTTAACCATTATATGTGACAAGCCATGAGATTTTGGGTCCAAATGAGGAATTTATCAAAAATTGAGATTTTCACTTTAAAATGACACACATGTATGCCTAATTGCGCATTGAAAATTTTATGGTCTTATCTTGCATGGTTCCGGAGATATGACGTCACGAATATGATGTATTATGGTGTAGAATTTCATTAATTTAGAAGTAACACTTGAAACTCAATGATGCACACAATTTGAAGTCAATTCTAAACAATGTTACGATATTTATTAAGAACAAACACGTTTTGTCAATATTTTCTCTAAAGTGTATCATACAGACATTATCTTAGCTAACAGCTGCCATAGGAAACATTCCCATTAGAATACTGTCACTATAGCAACCATTACAAATATATAATTATAAATGAAAAATCGTGTTTCTTTAACTTTCTCAGTAAGTAAAATTATTTACAGGTAGAAAAAATACTGATTGCATGTAGCGCTATGTTGCAAAATATTTCAACTCAATAGATAATAACTACCAATATCCATGCAGTCAAACTCCATACACCATACTATCAAGGTTATACAATATCTATATATAACATGGTGAAACATGGCTGCCTTGTATCGCATTAGATGTAGATAATTCTCTCTTATAATTTAATAATTATTCTTACCTGCTTCTAAAGTTAGCATGCCAAGTTTGTATTTTAAACTAACTCAATCATGATAGATTTAAAAGCTAATAAGAATGATAACATACAAATGTCTTAAAATTGTTGTATTATACCGGGTATCAAGTTTTATTGTAACTATGAGCATTTAATCATGATTAACATTATAATGTACAAGTAACAAGTTAACTTTGTGTAACTTTGACTGGTCAATGTTGTCAATTTATAATTGGAATCATTCAATGCAATTAAGTTGCATTTTTCATCGCAAATAGGCTGACCAATATTTCACAGACGTACTAATTTGTTTGGAAAAAAATGAAAACTGATACATGTACTTTATTCAAAGTATATAGTATGTACTGGGACTTACGATATTCTATGCTACTGAAGTAAACATTCAAAGCAACTTTCATAAGTATAATCAAGTGTTATAATATTTTTTGTCTCTCCTGAAATGATAAGTCGTATATTGAATTATATTTAGCACTCAATAAATTAAATTTATCAGAATTTAGTTTAATTTTCTGTTTTCAGGCAAAATTATTTCCATAGACCTGATTGGAATTCGTGTTGATTTACTTATCGAATTAAATCTTAAAATATATATAATCTTTCTATCGTGAGACAATAACAGATATTCAAGAATGTAAAATGCCAAATTCCTATGCATAAATGACAAAGCTCCGACACTTCTTTGATGTTTTAAAGAAAAGAGTGACCCAATTTTCGGACCATATTGTTTGTTGTTTGTTAATTAACGTCCCGTCGAGATTTTTTCACTCATACTGAGACGTCATCAGCTGTAGGTGAAGTACCTACGCTCAGGACCATAGCAGTGAATGTTTTTAACGTGCCAATGCCAGCCGTGACAGTTTTAAGGTCATATCAAAAAGATCCGTGATTCTCACTTCTAAATACCGAGCGTTTGGAGGAGCAATCACTACCTATATTAGAGTCTTAGGTTTGACGCGGCCTTGGCACGAGCGGAGCTCGAACTCACGACCTCCCGGTTACAATACCATTGAGCTGCCGCTACTGGTCCAGAGCATAACATGACTAGTGAACTTTGTGTATATCTATATATAGTTAAAACTGTAATGGAATGCTTCTTGTAGGGGTACAACTTGGATAACCCACAAAATCAAATCATGCATTATATACTTGGCATGCGTATTATTTACATGTTTCAACTGTATTACATGTTCGTATATTACCCCCCCCCCCTTAACACACAAAACAGTTGGTATAAATTGGATATTAGTAAATGAATTGATACTGAAATTATATTCATGAGCTATCATTTCTACAGGTAATACAAAATTCCATCGCCAGATACCCACGGCTGATCTCGTCTTCTACTCGTCAAGTGATTATCCGACGATGGCAGATTTCTTGAATTTTCATAATCGATGCACTACTATATCTATGTTGATAATTAATCATGGACCTATAAACATTGAGGTTGCCGATGCACAATTGAATTCATTACATACAAATGGAAACTAAAATATAGATTAATAAATATATCATTTTCATTTTTATGTATATTAGATAGAAAGAACTAGAGAGGGTGATTTTGGCATCGTATACATCGTCATGTATCCTTTTTTGTTATATCCAATTGGAAAGTCTTTATTGCTTGCAAAGTTCCATGCCTTGGCTGGTTGCCGCCTCTCACTTTTTGTTAATAGCAAGCTATGAATTCAACCTTCCCCCCCCCCCCCCCATCCTTTCCAATATTTTATCTGGCTGTCACACCCTTTTCAATTTTGGAGCTATGTTCCTGTCATCACATTGTTCTCGGTGGTGATCTCTCTGCATTTTAGCATTGTTTAACAAATGTAAAAATATACTTGCGTATTTATTTTTTTCTCCTATAATGCCTGTTGAATCAAGCTCACAGAATATATAATTGTTTATTTCTGTTTTTCATCATTATAATTAATTAATCACCCCCATAACTACCATTGCTCTCAGATACACTCGAATATCGTGCAGGAAAGAAAACCCGGGTTGTTTCTTCGTTGTCGTATACAATGGATGATGGAATAGTGCAGAATACAGACACTCGATGTACAGCTCGATTGACTCACACTGAAAGTTTTTACATTTGATCTGTCACATTCCTATTTAGCACAAATGTTTACAAAATCGCAAACTACGTCTTTCTTATAGGGAGAAAAACGCATCTTACTTTCACTTTTGTAAAGGCCAATAACTCCCGTTATATATTCTACGAACATTCTCTTCTGGGGCTAAAAATTAAAGTTCTGAATTTAGGCACTTGTAAGTACTATATATATTAAATATTTTCTCTTAAACCTTGATAAACCAAAATATGAAAAAAGCAAAAAAAACAAAACAAACAATACAACCTCTGCGGAATTTTTTAACGTGCTGAACAATATACGATGTTTGTGACATTATTTCGCAATTACCTCATTTGGACCCAAAGTCTCATGACGCGTCATATATAGATCACATTACTAGGTTTTCTTTCAATTTCATAATGGTCATAATATCTGGCCTGTAAACGATGAGCAGGATGAGTCAAAAATACAAAATCCTTATTTAATGGTTTAAAAATTCTCCTCCTGACATCTTTGTCATACCATACTTTCATTCTTTAAAACGTAGATATGTGGTTTAAAAGAATAAGGGCACTGGATTTAGTCAACCACCTTTCGTTCAACTATTTTAAGGACCTCTGGCTGTATGATCAAACACAAGTTCAAAGTGACGAATCAAAAAGAGGTGAACTCCATGATTCCAATCATACTAATAACAATATGCCTTAATCATAGTTAAGGTTCAAGCGTCCCTGATAACTCAAGATGATAAGCAATGGAATCATACTAACTCTAATCATCCATGACCCAGTCATCAAATTACAACCCTATTTAGACTGAATGACCTTTGGTATTTCTATAAAACTAAAAAAAAACTTGGTAAGGACCTTAAATATGGTCTTTTGCTTCATATTTCTAGGAATGATATTTTCTGGAAATCGAGTGGACATACACATGATAGTAAGTAAATGCTGGTTCCCTAAACTAGCCATAGGCAAAGGTCCTACATAAGCCACCAACGTTCAATTAAAGGTTCTTCAAAAGTTGGAATGGGTTGGAGAGTGTTAGATGGTATTTTCTGATTAGGTTTACCTACCATCTGATAAACATGATACGCCTTCCAAATTCAGAAACATCCTTTCACAACTTGGGTCAATGCAAGTGATTGACACTTACATTACTACCCATGAGTGTGGCGCGAGTCAAACTCATGAGTAGACCAACATCTGGTAAATGATACTTTGTATTTCTTTAGGATGCATCAGATTGTCGAAATTTTCGCATATGGATGCCTTTTTATGTAGTAGAACTCTCTGACTATGGCGATCTCTTCTGGTGAAAGCCATTCTTGCTAAGTTGGACAATATCGGGGTATTTGTTTTGCTTAGAAAAAACTGCTCTCGGCTGAGGGTGTCTTTGTTCTGGTTTAATTGCTCCCGCGGCGGGACATTGAACAATATACAATCAGCCAACTTGCTCTATCTGCTCTTTCATTTCCTTTGTCTATGCTCCTTCTTTTCTCTCTACACTCTTTTGGGTATCTTTTTTTCTCTCTCTCCAATTTCATTTTCTCTCTATGCTCTGTCATTTTTATTTATTTCAAGCTCTAATCGTATTTTCTGTTTTTCTTTTTCCTAATGATTTCATTATTCTAACTTTAATTGAACTCCAATTCTGTCATTTTCACATGTTTAATAATTTGTTTTGGAAAACCATGTCTCAAAAATTCCTTCCTTTAAACTTCTTCTACAACCTTAAATTTATCTTATTTTTTCATATTAGATTTACCTCTAACCCGAAGTGTACACCTTTTACTATTATCAACTCATTCTTTTTCAAAGCATCAAAAACCAAAACTGTCGGCGAATCAACAAATTCTGTGATCGAAAGCATGTTGATTTCTGCTGACAACTAATTGAAATTAATTAAAGAAATATTTACATCTGGAAAAATTCTTTATTCTGGACGAACCCCCTCATGTTATGAATCAGAATAACAAAAGTCCATCGAATACTGTATAGATAGCACCGTTGAGAGATTTAATAAACCTATCAATTACATTTCAAAATATCAATGAAAAAAATTAACTTACAGTAAATTTCACACAAAATTCATAAAGTACATTGTTCACTTAAAGCGCTGTTGAAATCATGTGTCATGTCCCAATGATTTGATATCAATTGTAATTCTGAAAATTGCTTCTAACCACAAACTTTTCAGTCTGTTTATACTAAAACGACAATTCTAGAGAGTCCCATCCTACAAATTATAAACAGGCTATTTATTTATCATCCCAAACGTCGATCAAACACAGAACTTCCAAATTCTTATCTAGGTCGTATGTTTCAATAAGCAACATCTCGTACACATATTCCAAGTATTTCCCACATTTTATTCTACCATAGTGTCATTTTAACGGTAGTAAAACAAAGAAATGCTTTACGGAGAAGTTTTCCCCAAAAAATACTTACCCTCTTCAAATCATTGCTTAATCGTTTAAACATGCATGTTTAAGTATATGGGGAAAATCATTATTCATGTAAATATTTCCGGAGAGAAGACAAACTCGTAAGAAATCATTGGATTACCTTTTAAAAGTGTTTTCATTTCCTCTAACGTCCCAGGAGTCATATCTTTGCTTACATCACGAAGGAAGGCATTGAATTCTTGTCTGATAATTTGACGATGGCCTCCAGGTTTTTAATACTCTTACCAGCTTTCTTCTCTTCTGCAAAACATACACCATTAATTTAAAAGTAAAAATGCAAATTCATTAAAAACACATAAAATGTTTACTTTTGAATAAACTACAATGTAGATTTTGGAGTAAGTATGTTTGTTGTTGTTGCTCTTAGTATATGTTACCATTTTCCATATTGATATGTGTCTCGGGTCTCTTCTTTGTTCTGTATTTTTGCCCTCCATTATCTCCTAAACATTAAAACTCATCATCTAATTTAGTCCAATGAAAAACATAATTGACAGAATCTTAATGCATATATTTTATTACTGTGATTTCAAGATATAGTTGTATACTTTTGTTGTTTCTTTGCACATCATTTATATACAAAAAAGCGTTGTTTTTAATATTAAAACCTGTTTCTACTCCAGAATCACTTCCTAGGGTGGATTCGGACGCCCCCAGCACATCAACGTATGCTGGATTGTTTTCTGGATTGTCTTCTGCAGATTGGGTCTCCAGCATTGCTTCAGAGAAAAATACAGTGCATATTTTATCATCAATAAACAAGGTCGTGAAAAATGTGCAATGAACATTTGAAATCATTCATTAGGAACAATATAATGAGAAACTCTAAATAGGAGTCATGCTCTTTGGTAGTCCAACAAATGGTCGTTCCTGTGAAATATGAGGTAAGAAATTATCTTTGCTAAAGGAAGTATGCTACACCAGAGAAATTTAAGATGCATGAAAGGTGGAGGATATGTACAACATTATTTTGAAATTGAAAACTTTCATATTTACTTTATTTACTTTAAAAAAATGCAGTTTTAGTAAAATCCCTGCTGGACTTGAACCCGCAGTCTACAGTTCAGCAGTCGACGTGCTAACCTACTGAGTTACTCAGCTAGGTGATGAATTTTGAAATGAATAGATAAATATTGCTGATATTTATATTTTCATCCATGTTTAAAAAGGAAGTCAGCCATTATATATGACGATGTAGAGTATCTCCTTAAATGTTACTGTGTTTCCTTACGATTCTTTAAAAAAAAGAACACACACAATTAAATTCTATCCTTAAACATTTACATTCACTGTGTGTTTTCTCCTACATTTCTATTTAAATCACTGTTTGTAATTCACAACACATTCCGTTTCGATCTAGTTAGATCCGTTTTAGTGCAGTCTGTCTGCGTATGAATTATACTTTCCACGAACTACTCTTTGAACTACTATAAACGAACAAATGGGTTCAAGCAGTACAGTAACATTTGCAATTCAATAAAGTTATGATATTTTATTTTATGCGTTTAGAGTTTGTTTCTCTCGGACGATTTCCTTTTACTATTGTTCAAAGATAGAAATCATGATCAAATATGGAACTCGGCAAAGTATCGTCCTAGACTGCGAATTTTGTACCCTCGGTGGAATTTCCTTATCCCACACTCGTACTAGTTAAAGAATTCTATTAATCTCAATATTATATAATTGAAAGTATTCATATTTGAAAAAATCGATTTGATACAACTTTGTGGGTGGTAGTCTTTGGAGGTTTTTTTAAGTAAAAGCATTTTAGTCTATGGTCCTTTAGACTGTTTAGTTTTTGCATGTAAGATGAAATTTGGATTTGGATTATTTTAATTCTTCCTAAAGCTCCATAATTAATGTAAATTTAAAACTGTAGACAAAATGTGAGAAAAGTAATCCTTCATTATCTATTCGTATGGGATGGGGAAATTGCACCTAGGGGGACAAGATTCGCTGTCTAGGACTCGACAAAGTTTCATCCTAGATTGTACATATTGTCCCGAGGGTGGAATTTCCCAATTCCTCACTTGTACTAATGAACGATTTTATTAGTGTTATTTGGGAAATAATAGGAACTGTAGTAATTTGCTAATTATCTAGATAGGTGTTTTAAGTAGAGGAATATTTACCATTAAAGCAGTAGTCTGTAGGGAATTTTTAGATGGTAAGTTTATTTATTTGAACAGAAAGTATATTCTACACTATATTTTGGAAAATGATGCAGAAGCATTCGTGTATAAATTTTCATACACATAGTTACGCCCCTGGTTAACAACTGATCGCTTAGCATAATGGGTAGAGCGATCGCTTCGCAACCAGGAATCCCGGGTTCGATTCTCGCACGGCGTCAAACTTGAGTCGTTTCATGGGTCTTTCGGATACGACCTCAAAACGAAGGACCCTTCTCCGGTAGGCGTTGGTAAAATAAAGAACCATCACTACTAATGCCGTATGCGCCATGCATAGGTCAAAATTTGTGACACTTTACCTCAATTAAGTGGCGTCTCTACATGAATGAAGAGGTGAACGAACAATGAGGAATCTTATAACTCTATAGAGAACACAAAATTAATAATAGAGCAAACACAGAGCTCTGGACACACCAGAGGTGGGATATGGTGCCTAGGAGGAGTAAGCATACCCTGTCGACCAGTCACATCCGTAAGTGACAAACTCTCGAAATGAACGTAAAAGAAAAAACAATCAAGCAAAATAACTTCATGCTCTAGAATTTTCTGCATATCAAACTGACAGACCTACCTCAGCATTCAATAGCAGTTATCCCGTATGCCGAATAATGCCCCATTCCCAATCAAAAACACCATGATTAACGATTTCTCCAAACCATTTAGTTGAATTTCGGGAAGAATTATATTGAAATGATTATACATTATTTAGTCATTGCCATTAACAAAGAATAGAATTAAATTGCACATGATTATAAAATCAAAATGAATCCGTTTCTAATTATGTGCATTTTACAGAAACTAGTTGTTTTGTAACGTAGTAGTTAGCCTATATAATAAATTTCATTTTTGAAAATACGTGAGGACATGATGTGTTACGCTTCACACCAGCATACCTGATGTAGCGTTAACGCGTTTCATGAAAAGTATGCTGGTGTAAAGCGGTGCTGTCCATGCCCTCTTCTATTTCAAGAATGGAATTTATGTTTTATATTTGCATTTTACTTTCATCTCTCACAGAATTCCCAGACGATAAAATAGTACCATATTTAACAAAATCAAACGTACATTGTTAACATTCATGAGGAAAAGGTAATCATTTCAATTGGTAGATATCGAATAAAAAATATTGGAAATGTAAATAAATATAATGAGATTTAATCGATGGTTTGGATGTAATCGATGGTTTGGCTGTTTATGTATAGAACACATTTTAGCTGTTCTATTCAGATTCAGTACTTACATATACACTCAGTTTCATCTACATGCTGTTTTTCTTCACACTGTCTTCTGTCCATCAACTGCTTTTCTGAATTGTCAAATAAATTTTATGTGATTAGGCATTATATGGTTGCATGTTTATATCAAAACAACGGGTCATTTAAATCCAATCCCATGACAGCATGAATTCCTCTAAGATTTTCCACACCCATAAATCGAAATCCTGAATCCGCCCATAAATACTATTGAAATATAATGAACATACTCAGGTAGGTTAGTAAATTCAACTTCAGACTGATAAAGAGGAAAATCGGGATAACTGTCAGTAGCACTCCTCCCAGAATCCCGGAGATTACCATCAAAACTAGGTTTCTGAAAAATAAGACAGCACGCAAAGAATAATGCTTTTTTTTTTTTTTTTTTTTTTTTTTTTTGGCCTCTTGGTGTTCATGTTTTGCGATAAAAGAATTGTTTGAAAACAAAAACTTATAATGATAGATACGTTTAATGTTTTATCTTGATTTCAAACACTTCCAGTATCAAGAAAATAGTTTTGATATTGTCGATTTCAGGAAACTAAAGGGAATTACGTCAAATTGTTCAACATTTTGTGTTACACAATCAAAACAGGAAATACCAAATGTAGAATACGTGTATTTTGTAGAGATTCCAAAGCCAATCTTATGTTGAATATAATCGTTATGGCCACATCAGACTAATCATTTTGAAATTGGGTGAGATCCATGTGCTCTTTATACGAGGGAAAAACATAAAAACAACATATACAAATAATGTAAACCGTAATTGGTTTTAAATTGATCCCTCTCATCATCATACGCGCCAAAAATCTCACAAATAAATCCTGGATTATAGTACACCAAAATGTAAATTTTAAAAAACAGTTCAACAAAGCAAGTTTATTCGTTTGTTCCATCCGTTATCTACGGATAAAACTTTGAGATGAGGAAAATTAAGCAAATCTTATTCTAAATTTTTGTTGGACTGCATTGGTTGCACTACCTCATCCGATACATAATATGTTAACACATTCTCAGCAAGATATCATTATGATGAGACATCATTTTCATATCAGCAGTTAGTAAAATTTGAGATGACATATATGGATTATTCAAAAAGAAGCTTAGAACTGATTACTATATTGCTATGAATCATCTCTCAGAACGAAGAAAATGAAAGTACCCTTACCCATTACTCTCCCGTACCACGTATGAAATACCACTTTCACTTCGTGTTCTGTTTTGTGATACGTCATTCCTAAAAAAAAAAAACAAAAAAAAAAAACCAGAGACTTCAGCTTATGTCTTTTATGATCACTTAGTTATCTCATACCACGGTTTTGGATCCACATGTTTGGCGGAATATGTGGGTCCAAATCGTGGTATGCAAGGATTAATAGCTTCAAAATATCAGAGAAACTCCCATAAAACTTTCTTACGTGATTGATCTTTCTGTGGACAGTTCATCTGTTGTGTTCAATGCTGTTGTTGAAACTGTAATACTTAAAAAAGGAAATCACCATATAAATGAAAGCTTTTACATGGACTAAAGATTTTCTGTTACTAGGAAAGGGGCCAGAGAAAACACAGAGGTTCATAGACTAGAAAACTAACCTGAATCACGCAGGGAGTTTGGGTCACTAGGATCATATATCTTTAATTTGTGATTTAAGGCCCATGGAATGAAGAAAATAAACGACATGACAAGAGTAGACTATCATTTTAATTAGACTAACTGTATCTTTTTCGTACATGAAATAAATTGAATCCCTTTTCTATATATTCCTGTGTAAAGCAATAAACTATTGTGGCCCTGTCCATTGGTTCTGTGACAAACGCGAATCTACACTACAGGAGGATGCTTGAATATTAAAGAGATAAATTGTATTCTTATTTCAAAATTCTTTATGTATAGCTTTTAACACTATATATATATATATATATATATATATATATATATATATATATATATACATTGGAATTGGAATTGCAGAAAAAGTCCAAGGTATATGTTTTAAGTAGAAAAATATATCCAACGATGACTAATTACACATGATCCACAATTAATTAATTAATTACACAATTAATGAAATGTGGATTATGAAAGGTGAATATAACGAACAGTGATCAATCTCATAACTCCTATAAGCAATACAAAATAGAGAGTTGGGAAAACACGTATCCCTGGATCTACCAGAGGTAGTATGCAAGGTGAAGATAACGAACAGTGATCAATCTCATAACTCCTACAAGCAATACAAAATAGATAGTTGGGCAAACACGGACCCCTGGACACACCAGAGGTGGGATCTGGTGCCTTGGAGGAGTAAGCATCCCCTGTCGACCGGTCACACCCACCGTCAGCCCTAGATCTCGATCAGGTAAACGGAGTTATCCGTAGTCAAAATCAGTGTGCCAAGAACGGCCTAACAATCGACATTAAACACGTCACACAGCATTTGATCCAATGATAGGTTGTATTGGCAAACTAGATCGTTATAAATACCATAGAATTTGCGAAGAGCTGACTTTAAACGAGACTATTGGAACTCCTGCACCATCAAATTGTTTCTCAGTAGCCTGCTTCGATTTAAAAACTGACCATACGCAGAACAAACTCTTGCGTATCGAATCAGTTGAGAGATGTAAACACCAGATGCAGGTGATAATGGATATTGCTACATAAATATGGAAAGTTGACGATGGAGAAGTTGAAATCATCCTGTTTGTCATAAAGTTGAATTGTTTGTTTGTCTTTGATATTTACTCTCAATAAAATATCTAAGTATGAAGCAGAAGTGGAAGACTCTGTGGTGTCTTTATAAGAGGATGGAGCTAACTTAAGTAATAAGACTCAACTCTGACATTAAGGAGCCAGTTAAGATCGATGAGCAAGATTTATATACCTTGGAGGAGTGGTAACATCAAATGGGAACAGCAAAAGCTCAATTTGCAATGTTCATCAAATTCTGGAGTTCATCAAAAAAAAATCCTTCAAACTAAAGGAAAGTCATTCTACAGCTTGATCTTTTCAATCTTTATGCACGTGAGCGAGACATTGAAAACAACTTAACGTGGCAAAAAGAATCTTAACACCTTCCAGAATTGATGTCTGAGACAACTTCTATGAGTGAGATGGCCGGACAAAATATCAAAAGAAGAGTTAATGCGAAGAACAAAACGGCAATAGCGAGTGAAACGGAAATGGATGAACTAAGGTTAATTGGTTGCTTGCGTATTTTGTTTACGTTCCCTTGTAAATAGTTCACTCATATTGAGACGTCAACGTCTGTAGGTGAAGTACTACAAAAAGTCTATGCTTAACGCTCGAGGTCGTAGCAGCGAGTGTTCTATAACGATACAACTTCTGCAGCGAAAAGTGAGATCCGTTTTAAGGTCATATCCGAAAGACCTTTGATCTTCACTTCTAAACGCCGAGCATTTGGCGAAGGAGCAATCACTACCTATGTTTAAGTCTTAGATTTGACGCGACATGACATGAGGGGGGCTCGAACTCATGACTTGGCGGTTACAAAGTGAACGCTCTATCACTGAGCTATTGCGATCATATACAAAAATTGGACATCAGCGTATGTACCACCGCACTGACATGGCATCCAGAAGGGGGGAGGAAGTGGGTCAGCCAAAAACAACATGGAAAAGGACTACCAAGCAAAGGAACAGTCACCGCTGGGATGGAGTAGGTATAGGCATTGGCAATGGTAGCAACCACAGACGAGAGGCAGGTAGAGTATCGGGTTTCTATGTACCAACAGATACAAAAAGGATAGGTGAGGTGGGACATTATTATTATGCATGTTGATATACTTTTCTTGCATGTTCATATGATTTATATTGTCTGTATGGGAGATATGCAACCATAGGAATCACTTAAATTCACGTGGAAAATATTCGTAGATTGCCAAGTTATGACAGTTTTAGTGAATTGAGGTGTAATTTCTTTGATATGGTGTCTGTCCATTTAAGGTAGATCGATCTTCATGTGATGCCATAGGTTTTCGCAAAAATCTTTATCAAATTAAACTTTGTGCATGGTAGAAATCTATCTTTCAGAAGAATTTTATTCACTGGATAACATAAAGAAATTTGTAAACTATTGATAGTCAATAATTTATATTTTCCATAGATAATCAATCATTTATATATCAAAAAATGTTGTCAAGAACACTAACTCCTATGCTGGTATTTCGTCTACTGAATGTCTAATATACCACAATTTCTTTAATATCCACAATCAATTTGTACATATTTATAAATTCGCAGTTTTTCTAAACTGTTGACATTAAAAATTTGTCATTTTAACAAGTTCTTTATCTATTTTTATTATTCTGTTTTATGAAAATGTGCGATTTTCTGATTGTTGACCTATACTTCTTGGGAGGAGGGTGTATGTCTGACATCTTTATATAAAAAAAGTGGCAACTTACATATTTTCTTTGGTTATCAATTAAATTAAACTATATTAAGTGGAAATTAAAACAGTTTTTCCACTTTCAACCGTTAATATTGATAAGTCACACGAGGGTGGGGCTACCTTAAGCATCATATGAATTGTGTATTTCGTTGTGGTTACATACATATAGATGTACATGAAATCTACTAAAATGTATTTCTACAGTATAATCTGAACATACCAGGTGCGATGGGCACACTTCTGCCACAGAATTCGACTGTTTCATTTAGGTAAGTACTGGCCAAACAATGGTAAACCATTTTTTGTTGAGCTGGATCATCGGAAGTGAGATCATACAGACAGTTGAGTTTCTCTGAAGCTGCTTTCCAGGCTGTTATGTTGTTTGCCTCTGGACATGAACTCACTCTGTGTATCCATCGCGGAAGTGGCACAGCATCACAACTCTACAAAGTATCACGGAACTGTGCTTAATGTTTACCTCACTATTGTCTAAAAACCATTGATTAATGAATATGAAATGTTTCATTTTATCATAAACCAGCTGATCTTACCAGACACAATAGCGAAATAAAGTAGATGATTTTCATTTCTGAGATGGCGATCTTCTGAAGAAAAAGAAAGCAATACTTTAGTGGAAAAAACTAAACACTGCTCTGAAATCATTTTATTAAAAGATCTAATTGTAAACACCAGAATACAACATCGTTTAAAGGAAAGCATTTAAGGTCATCCATGATACAATGTATTGTATTTGTTGGCGCTAACCCTTGATCTTTGTCAACACAGAATCCAAATAACCAGCTACATGGACATGTATAAAACAAGTACATTCGGTATATACTACATTATAAATGTAATGCTTTTAGAATAGATATTAGATATTTCATGTTGATGCATTGTGTACGCATATGATGTAGAGTAATTATCAATATAGAAAGTAAACACAGACACCCAGTCCCTGGAACGTCTACCCCTCCTACTTTCTGTCTATCTGTCCTCTATATTCTTATCAGTATGAATTAAGACATATGATTTTTCTCTCCTTTTAGCACTTTTACAATCTTGATAAGTACTTTTAAAGACGACTGCTACCGTTCGACTGTAACAGTACAGTAGACATCTACTTTTTAAACACTTTTAAACAAATGTTAAATGACAACAAAAAGCGATATTGAAAAAAAAAGTACCACAACCTATACAGCTACATGTACAACCTGTTAACATTAATTTTGTAAATTACAAAAAGGCGTCTTTCCTCACTTGTATAAATATAGTTTCAGTACAAGTAATAAGTATAAAGTTCAACAACCAACGGCGTCAAAGAACTTGTTAAGCGTTTATAATTATATTTTCTATATATTTGTAAACATAAATCAATGATTTTTGTGTTTAAAATTGTAAGTCTCCAATCTCATGTTGCAATTGCATGAAAATTGCAGTAAAAGGATTTTCATGGAAAGTATAAAAAGTAAAACAAAAGAAAAAGAACTCTGTCAACATGTATTAAAAAAGATTTTGATGCATAATGCAAAAAGTTATAAATTCAAGGGGAAACTTCATGCATGGGATATAAACTCCCTGACCTTGTTTAAGATCATATGATAATACCTCTTTTAAAACTATCATTCCAAAAACAGCGTGTCATTTCACTTCACCAAACAGGCTAAAGTTTAATACGACCACTACCATATTGCTATCTATTGGCTATTCAAATTTAATGAAATCATCTTTTGCATATCACAATACCAATGACCTGAGTTTTCTACAAGTATTTACCACGTCATTGTATAGTAAAAAGTCATATTGTCCGATACACCACATGAAAAATAAGACAAGAAATCTTTATTGAGCTTGTGAATACTATCGTTCCAGACACAGTGTCTGTTCGCGTGGAGAAATGCGTAAAAATTCCAACCATGTATTGTAATACCACACACTGATTGGCAGTATGATTTCAATGAAAGTGACCACACTGTGTCTTTTTTTCAATATGATTGATCACTGAGAACAAAAAGTATTTCATTGAAATCTCTCTCAATTCAATTTTTTATTAACTTTAAACTATACAGCTTATCTGTTTACATAAATGATTATTGCTACCAACATTTCAGTTGAGCATCACTGAAGAGACATTATTTGTCGAAATGCGCATCTGGTGCATCAAAATTGGTACCGTATAAGTTTTACATGATATCAGTATATAATTCCAATCTTATTTATTACAATTGTTTTGATTGGACAAAAATAAAGCTGAACAAGAGTTTACACATCAATAAATCCGAAAACGCGATGTATTCATACACGCCTGAAAACAAACAACATAGTGCGGGTAACTATTCAAATTTTTGCAATTGTTAATAAAGTCAATGAATTGGAATTATAAGAATCAAACATTCTTTTGGAAGAATTTATCGATGTGTAAACTCCGGACATTTTACTCACAAACTTAACATAAAAGTGCTTCGCACTTTTATTCAGTTTGTGAGTAAAATGTCCGGAGTTTACACATCGATAAATTCTTCCAAAAGAATGTTTAATCCTATAATAAAGTATGACGTAGAACACAATTACATATTTTCTTCTCGGACTTTGAATGCTAGGTATATATATTTTCCAAAGTTACACATGTCTTTCAAGCAACTGAATTAATTCAAACACAGGTTTCCCCCAAAAAATTATGACTTGATAAATCTTTTCCTTGAACTAGAGTACACACTACATTGTAATTTAAAATGCAGTTCATCTTCTATTAAATTCTTAAAAAGTAAACATTTTCTATTAAATTTCTGAACATTGCTAAATCTCCCAGCTTCTATAGCTAACAATGAGATGAAAGTCTTGCTCTACATTTTTGGTAAATACATGGAATAGAATTTCATAAATGATATTACAGACTAGAATCATCTATCAAGTGCTTTTATAAAACATTTTGAGGAGAGTGAAATTTGTTCCATACCATATTTTTGACCTTGGTCCATTATTAGTTGTTTCAATATATACAAGTCACTTTCATTTAACCTTTGTCTTATCCATATATCACGAAAACAAAACATTGCAAGCAGATGTCTTATATATAATATATCCAAATACTATCATTTATATTAACAGCTGTATCATATAAAGACTCAAAGCATGAATGAAGTATACAACTATCAGTTTTTATAGTTTGTACCAATATTTTTACATTGTACATTATTTTGTATTTCAATGCAAGGCAACCGCATTCAGCGTAAACAACACTGCATGTAGATTGTATTTAACACCAAGACTCTTTACAAAAATCAGGATTCAACCTTACAACATCCTCACCTAAAGATGAATGCCCCATATTTCAGAAGCATAATTACAGGTTCTCCCAATATACGAGTAACAGTCAATAAGTCGTTGTTTAAGTACATTTTTTTTTACATTACTATTCAAAATAAACAAAGCTTTCCTTGCCTGATCCGAGAGATGCTTCGTAGTCTTTCTGAATTTATTATTGAGATGAACAAAACAAAAACATATAAAAATACGTATAATTTCTAAATCTTGGCATCTATATGCCAATTATCTGCAGAATTATTTTACCACCCTTGAGAAACGTCAATATTTTTCGTCTTTTCTGTATTAACACTCAATCTCCATTCCATACAGTATTGGGATAGAGAATTGAAAATTGACTGGAGACCCTCTTTGGTTTCAGAAAAAATTGCAATATCATCAGCATACAAAAGTAAAAATACGTTTAAATCTTTACAGTTATTTGATATTTAATATTCAAAAAATGCATTTCAAAGTCATTTACATACGTGTCGAATAACGTTGGGGATAAACAAAATTCCCTTTGCATCATGCAATGCTCGACCACGAAAATGAAATGGACGATTGACACAATCAAACCGAAAGTTGAAAAATTATTTCAAATTGATACATAACGTACACCGTCACTAAACCAGAGATATTTCTGACTAAATTAGAGACAATTCTAACTCAATTTTATCTTCAATATTTATCACTCAAAGAGTATGGTATACGAATCATACATACCGACATTACCTCCACTTAGGAATATCCGCCATTCCCTTTCGATCTATATTTATCTACACGTGACACAGGTATTTAAACATACAATGTACCTACGGAAGCCAATGTGTATCATTGTTGAACAATAAAACTACAATCTTGTAATTACGAGGGAGGTAACAATACTAGTATACCATTATATATGTTTCTAATCTTCACCCTCTCATTCATACTACCTTCAGCATTCCACGACTCTCGTCCTCATGTAAAGCTCTCTATCGTGTACATTTCTATTTTCATCTGGTTTTCTTGACCGTGAGTTTTCGATAATAAATGAGAAGAAAATGAAGCATGTCTATCTTTTACCTTTATTTTCATTTACCTAACCTAACTCCTAATAAATCAATTAAGTTGAAGGTGTAAATCAAATATTGATTTATGAAAAGAACTTTTAGTATATTTGAAATTTAAAAAAACTTTCCCCAAATCAACAACATCAAAACGTATGACTTGTCAACACTTTTCACAACCATGCTTTAAGATAAATTATAGACTAGGCTAATACACATTATGGGCAGCTGCTTCTTCAATGGAACACGAAAATATTCATATCCTGTGATTAGTCATTCAAGAAAATATTTTGTTCAACACCACTGATTCCACGCACTGTAAATATTCTGAAGTCGAAGTAAAAGATTTGCTGGAGTTCTCATTGACAATACCTTCGTAGTCTTGCAACAGTCAGTTGGAATTCCCATGTGCATGGTATCATCCATGTGAACTCCAAATAAAAGACATGACAGAGTCCTCCACATTTGCTTCGTATTGATGTAGTTCATTGAAAATAAATATTAACGGCAAACTTACAACTCCGCTGTGACAAACGGGATATTTCATCTTCTCCATCGTCAACTTACCCATATCTATATAGCAATATTCCATTGTCATCTGCATATGGTGTTTACAATTCTAAACTGATTCGATTCGCAAGAGGTTGTTCTGCGTATGATCAGTTTTTAAATCAAGGCAGGCTACTGCCATACAAATGAAAGGCTGTTATCTTAAGTTACTGAAATTAATTAAGTTATTTTAAGGTGAGAACCTAGTTAGTTGAAAGAAAATGTTTTCAAATCGTTTGTATAATACGCACTTATACAATAAAATATGCTCAAATCATTCTAAGGTTATTATAATGATTTAGTTTGCTAATACAACCTATCATTGGGTCAACCGTTATTCGTTGTGTTTCATACCGATTGTTAGATTGTTAGGTTGTTCTTGACACTCTGATTCAACTACGGATTACTCCGTTTAATTGATCAAAATATAGGGCACACGGCGGATGTGGCTACTTGACAGGGATGTTTACTCCTCCTAGGCACCTGATCCCACCTCTGGTGTATCCAGAGGTCCGTGTTTTCCCAACTATCTATTTTGTATTGCTTATAGGAGTTATGAGATTTATCACTTTCGTTATCTTCACATTTCTTTCAACTGGTAATCTAGCATTTCTCTTGGGAGGTGTGTATCGACCAGCTTCTTCATCATTCACTACTTGCAACACAGCTTCATGGTTGTCACAAGGGTCCATGGCAATATGAAATTGGGCACCTCTGTTAGCTAGGCCATCAAATTCTGAGAAGATCCTCATCTCGAATCTTTCGGTCCCTTTCTAGATGTGTTTTTAAGTCTGATGCAAATCCTCAGCTCGCTCGTTCAGCTTCTGAACTCGTTTATTGAATTTAGCAAGGTAGGTGTCTCAACAGCACTGAAGCGATTGGTAATCTCGTTGGTTAGCTATTTGTAACTGTTCCCGGTTTCTCTGGAAAGTTAACCAAATACAAAGTCGGCGGCATCATGATGTGATATAAGCAGTAATTGATCAAGCATCTCATCAGTAGACAACTATATACCACGGTATATCGAATTCCCTACTTCTTCAAATCTACAAAACCAGACGGTCCAGTCTTCTTTTCCAGTGTATAAGTAATATGGTATTTTAACCTGGGTATGTGTACGAGGGCGTCTTGGAAGAACTACAGCTTTTGACGCGTCGCTGTCGCTGCTCATGCTTGGAGATATGGAGGCTGTGTCAAAGCTAGTCGGACCCTTCGATTCCTTGCCATTTCCTGCGAGCTATTCCACGGTAATTTGTAGAACTTAGTCTTACTATATATGTGAGTGCAATCAACGCCATTTCATCTCCTGTCACTCCCAAGGACTCATATGTATTTCTCGGAAATACTGGTACTAGTTTCATAGAATTATGATTCGGCATCGCAGTTACAGAACCGACAAGTGATGCTACAGAATGGCTTGCAAGCAATGTCGTGAGAACATAAGTTGGATTGCCCACATAACCTATACACGAACTCACAGGCAGTGAACTTGAAATTGAGCCAAAAGGTAAGTGGCTGTCTTTGACATCTGACAGGTAATCGTGTGTGGTAACAGCACTAATGATAAATGTACTCAGCTAACAGAATTGTAACTCAAGGGGGTGAAGCTTGGTACAGTATTCGGAGTTAAGTGTGAACACAACACACGTATGAATGTTGAACTACGTGTATTACTGGAGGCGTATGCTGGAGCAGGTAAATGTCCAGACATGAATGATGAAGGACTGTTCCGAGATTCGGTGAAGGCGTCAGTCCAAATATTCAACCAAGCCAAATCTCAGCCGAGATTATAACCGCTACACGAGCCCCTATATAAGGAACAGCACGTGAGCTCACAGGTAAAACTTGTGTTGGACAGGAATATACGTACTTTAAGTTATGTAATGGTTTACATTGGACTGGTGTACCCTACGCACAGTCACAGAAACTATCGTTCCTGATCCCTGAATTTGTGACGTCATAAGAGACCACATCCAGATTTATGAATCAATACAAAAGCAAGTCCCTCGGGCGATTTATTTCACAACTGGAAGAGTTTTTGGATGACGGACCTGAGTTTGTTGTACAAGGATATCACCTTGAACCTTCAATGCAAAGGCCTGCCACATCGATGATTTAAGAGAACAACAATGAGATCGATCAAGATCAACCCTATTAATTACGAACCGGTTCCAAATAATCGAGATTATTTGATTATATATCAAATAGTCCGTATTAATTTTGACACACTCTGTATGTTGGGTCTACGTGACTTATCTGCTACAGCGCACGAGTTATGTTATATGCTCTACGTCACACTTCATACTCCCTGAGATAGAACTCATTCATTACATAAATTTTCAATCCTTACTTATCTGCTGTTCGTGTACGAGTTACTTTGTATGCTCTACGCCATACTTCGTACTCCCTGAGATAGAACCCATTCATTAGACAATTTCCAACCGAAGCACCCACCCACCCACCCGACCCCTTTTTACATCTATATTTTCTCTGTTCTGCTGTTTCCTTTTCTTTCATAGGTTCGCAACAGATGAAGGCTCGCTACAGATTCCCTTGATGCAGTAAATGGTGAAACCTGGACCACACGAACTGTTACTGAATTGCCATTCGGGATTGAGTGCCTCGATACGACTAACTTTAAGTTTAAAGGGGAATTTTTCTTTTTTCGTCAACTCCAATACATATTGAGTCTAATTAATTAGACTGTTGCATGTTCAAGGGGGCTGGAGCCTGGGGAGTCGGTAATTGTATGTTATGCCTTTATCTGTTCCATTGTTCATATGAACGTGCAATAGAAAGTGGTAGATATATATATAGGGGGAGAGAAGCTGAGTTGTATCAGTATCAGAATTTACCGAAACACTGGACTCTCTGGCCAGTCTGGGGGTAGCTGCAGAACTGTAGCTCTCTGAAAAAATATTTTGACATAACAGAGAGCTACAGTTCCACCCCCTATAAAAACCTTCGATTTACGGCGCACGTTTTTCTGCGCATGCTTCAAGCATTATAGCTCGAATCATCTAGAGACTTACGCTCTGAGCACAATTTTTATCGATTCTGTATACTTTTTTCTACAATTCAGATCACTTTATTTACCTGTGCACGGCTTTAAATCGTCCTCCGCGTCTTCGGAATGTCAATGTTTTGAAATTGTTGCCTTCTGACGGCCATCTTGACCTACTGACAAACTCTCGTTGAATAGTCACGTGGTACAAGGAAAACAACCTGACCGACATTCCACGTGTTTACTTCACAACAAACCGCGCTCGACACCGGTTTCGATCTCTGTTGTAGCAAATAAACGATGACAACATATTATCTGTGTTTATCTTGTTTTTTTTTTCAGGTATTAACCAATTACTAGATTGAATAATTACACATACTTTCTCTCATTTTTTTCATTTTACCCATCTTCCAAAACATGTACCCTAGAAAGACCTGTAGGAAAAAATTGTGTATGACGTTTTACTCAACTGTTTACATAATCTAACAATATGGCGGCATCCATCCGACAAATTTTTTTATGAAAGAATCAAGCATCGCTTTCATTTTGAATTTGATTTAAAGGCGGAACAAATATCTGTCATTGAGAGTGTGCTACAAAAGAAGCACACTGTGGGTGTTTTTCCCACGGGGTTTGGAAAAAGTATATGCTTTGTATTACCTCCATTAATACTAGATGTACAGGATTCTTCTGTCAGACATATTTGTATTGTGATTTCTCCTTTGAAAAGTCTAATGCTAGATCAATATAAACATGCTTCTAAACATGGTATAGCTGCAGCTGTTATGAAGGGCAGGGATGAAATGTCTCCTGATGTGGTTGAAGGTAATGTCCAAAGAAATGTATAGACTCTGCAGTTTGCAATTTTCAAACTAATGCATGCACAAATTAAAACACACATAATATCATATATAGGAATAAGCGCAGGAAACTATTCCATTCTCTATATGTCACCCGAGATCCTGCTGAATTTTGATTCATGGAGGGATATAATATTGAACTCAGGTGTATATAAGGAGAGAGTTGCTTTGATTACTATAGATGAGGCACACATATTGGCATCATGGTAAGATTTATTTTAATATGGAAAGGTTATTAAAGAAATTGAATTTTATTTTTAATAAGTACTAGCTGATTTAAAGTTTTGTCATGTTGTGAATGAATGTAATGTTTACAGGGGTGATACTTTTCGACCGACCTTTTCAAGACTTGGAGAGCTGCGCTCCCACTTTCCAACTACACCATTTTTACTACTGACAGCAACTTGCACACCAAACATTCTACAGCATATTACTGGAAAAATACATCTTCCTAATATGAAAATGTTAACAGCATCTCCAGACAGGTAATAAGTCAGATAAAGTTGTCGTTTAGAATTATTCTTTACGTTTGCTCTACAATTAAGACCAATCTTACTGATAAATACTTGAAAGAATTTTTAAGGTTGTAGCTGTTTTGAAGCATAACAGTATAACATTTTAAGATAATTATATATATATATAATATGTTTGTGTGTTCTGGTTGTTCGCAACTATACAACTCTGAAACAATAACATGTTAACAATAGGTGACTGTTGACGATATGTATATTCTACTGAACACCTTTTTCTATCTACAGCACATGTTTGCCAATCTTTCCACCCATAGTTTGGAAATATTTTAGAATGCATATGGAATTTTCTCTCTCTCAGAAACAGTTTTACTTAAACAGATCTAACATTGTGATTTAATTGATAGGCCATGTATTTACCTTGAATACAAGAGAGGAAAAGACATTTTTGAAGAACTCCATTGGCTGTTTGATGATATTAAACAGAAAGGAATAGCTGCCAGGAAAACACTGCTTTGTGTCAGGTAATAGATTCATAGCGATATATGCATTTTCATCACACGGCATCAGTCCAGCCCAGTATATGAAAAAAAATGTCATCACAAAAAAAGGTATTGCTTAATAAGTCATTTTGCAAGTTGAACATTATGTAACTACAATTTCAATATTTGGAAGTAAAAGTAAATAATTAAACATGGCTTTGATCAGGGATCCAGCTATTGTCCTATCATTTTGTTTCTTATCATTTCATCTACCTCTATATATTTCTTCACTGTCTCACTTTTACTCTTCACAAATTTTGAATTAAACAAAATCATATACAATGCCTACTTTGTAAATTGTAATGAGTCATCACATGCATGTTCAATGCAGGAGCTTGGATCGAGGTGGTCAGCTGTATAGAGATATTTTAGGGTACCTTAGAGAACATGCATACTTAAACCACATTAAGCTTCACCACAACAGCCATGTTGCTTTGTACCATGCAGGAATGGCCAACAAAGACTTAGACTACATTCATCAGGAAATCTCAAAGTCAGGTAGTGTTATTCGACTGGTCATATGTATTATAGCCTTTGGAATGGGTATCAATATCTCTGATATTGATACTGTGATCCACTGGGGAGCCTGTGACTCCATAATGGATTATTAGCAGGAAGTTGGAAGAGTAGGGCAAGATGGACGTAGTGCAAAAGCACTATACTTTTTAACCCCTGGGTCCATACTTCAAGCATCTGACGACATGAAGGAATTGTGTAGATCTCTGGACAAATCCGAGGTGACTTGTTTTAGGAAATCTATCCTCCATCACTTCATTGGATACAGTTCAGCACAGTCTGTACCTGTTGCAAGTGATTGTCAACTGAAATGTGAGGAGTGTAAATGTCCAAGATGCCAATGCTGTCACATTTGTCGTAGCTGCTGTCCTTGTTCAAGAACATAAGATTTGTACATGTACGTACAACGTATATATCTAATTAACCCCACCTGCATATTGACTGTGTTTGATCTCAAAATTATATGTTTTTGAATATGTATTCCTCATTTTCCAAACTTTTACCATATTTTTGCATCCTCGCTTTTAACTTTTCTGGATTGTTCACCCCTATTTTGTGCTCAAAATTTTCAAATCCTGTGTGATGTCTTTCACCAACATCTTCAAACAAATTCTCTCCACTGTATTCATCAATAAATTTCTTAATTTTAGGTTTAGAGGAACCATCTGTTGTCGTTGCCTTGGGGATATAATCCTGAATTATATCAGATTGGAAAATGTCTTCAATAGACTTGCCAACACTCCCTACTTGATGGCTGCATCTTGACACCTGCGCATCTGTGTATTGCCCATGACAATTCTTCAGGTTTGCTGTAATGTACATTAAAACCCAAATACTTTAAAATTTATAATGTTCTTTCATGAAGTAATTGGCTATTATTGTGTTAATGTACATGTGCACTTACATTTGAATTCATTATTCAGGAATTCATTCACAAGATCCAGGGCTATATTGTGTCCAGGTTTTCCAGTCAGATTAGCAGTGCTATTCCAGATGACTTCATTTCTTAATCTGGGAGGTAAACACCCACTGACACATGTGAAACAAACATTGCCATATATATATATATATATATATATATATATATATATATATATATATATCTTTTGTAGCAGTATATATCAATCATTACTTTACATGCCACCACTTGCCATGTCATATTATAACTGAAAATACTGGGTTCGAATCTGGATCACATTGCTGTATCAAACCTAACCTGCTTAACATAGATAGATACTACTCTTTCAGTAAGTAATTGGGTCATTTAGATATGACTTTAGAAGCAGGTCACAGTAGGCATAAGCATGTTTAAAAACAAACTCACTGCCATGACCTCTGAATGACATCTGTACATGAGTAAACACTTTTAAAAATTGTATGTAAGACAATATACAACCAAACAGAACAAAACATTTACCTCCAAGGAGGCGATGGCCTAAAATCAGGTATTTGTTGTGGTTATGATTCCAGAATTGAACCATGTCCATTCTCCAATCTGAAATGATATGGTCTCCCTTGTTGGTGCGTTCTGCATGTGTCTGGGTCATATGGAGAAGTCCGCGCCACAACATGATACGGCTGTACTGATAGACTGAGTCTCCACTTTCCTGGTGTGCTGCGACAGGTTCATCAATTATTCAATAATTACATATAGTCACATATATCCTTTATAGTTGAATTCATATAAAAAAAAAATTAAAATAGACATTTCATTACCAAAGTCATTGTCAGAGTCCTCATGATATGGCAGCGTATCCTCCAATATCTGATTGTTGTCCCAGTAGATGATTGTATCGTCGTGGTACTGGACATCCTCTGCTGCTTCACCGACTACTACTTCCTGGATTGACTGTGTGTCTATCAGGGGCCAAGACAGCTGAATCATCAGGTACAAGATTTGACAACTCATCAATGTTCTTGATATTTAGTAGCTTGCAAATTATCAAGCACACACAACCTTCAGTCACAAAATTGAAAAAATCCACTACTGAATTTACACAATCAGATATTTTTTTCTTAACACTTCGAAAGGTGAACTTGTTTTTTATATGGCATAACGAACCCTTGTCACCCACAGTGCTGCCACTGAAGAGCATGTTCATGGAATCCTGCAGGATGATGCACCTTTTGTGAAACCCCTGAGGACGTGGGACAAGACCAGTGAGTTGATCTTCTGCATCCTCACTGAAGGCCATAGATACTTTTGCCTCAACCATCCTTTCCACATTCAGCTGATCACCATGGCAAAGAATTTGGTAAGGATTTCTGTCTTGTCCAATTGGCACATACTTGTGTAAGTACTTGAGAATCTCCAGTACTCCATGGGCAGTAGATGGATTCTCCTGAAGAACTCCCAGATTCACCTAATCAGGAAATAGCACTTAATTATGTATAAGGACCAATATGCTATTCACATTAATAATCAATCTAATTAAAATTATTAGCTGTTTTGAATCTGCTACTGCTTCTCAAATGCATGTTTGAAAAGTGGGAGCAGATTCAAAACAGCTAATTTTAATTACATTTGTAGATTGATTAATAATGATGTTTAAATTTCAACAAGAGGCCCACAGGCCTTATAAAACACCTGAGTACTAGTCAAAAAGTATCACTACTCCCAAGGACTATGAAATCTAGAATAAAATTCCTGTTCTGATTATCTAAGCTAAATTCTAATGTTCAGCAACAGTATAAAACTAGATGTATTCTTAAAACTTCAATGCCCTCAAAAGTGCATACACTGATGAAAGGTTTTACATAATATAATAAGTGTATTAATATTAAAACATTGAAAGATATGACTAATTTGGACCCACCTTAGAGTCAAAACTCTGGGTTGTGAAATACACCATTTTTTGTACATCCTTTTTAGCTATTCCTAATTATGCATTTAGATTTCATACAGTATCAGCAAACTTATACATAAATACTATATACTAAGTTTGGCCACACCCTTATACCAAAAACCCTACCCTTGGGACCATCACATTTACAATTCTGGTAAAGGACTACTTGCTCTTTCTCAATATCCATTTAGTTTCAATTTAGTATCCATAGCACTAAAGGAGATCTTATTTAAGTGTTTTACATGTAAACAGTATATTGTAAGTTTGGCCCCACCCTGGGGTTAGAACCCCTACCCCAGGGATCATGCAATTTACAATTTTGTTAGAAGCTTCCTTGCTCATCATTACTATATACTCACTTTCTCTGCTAGATGCCCATAAGTAAAGAAGAAGATTCGTAAAGAAATACACCAATTTTACAGTTTGTACCCCAAAATTAAAGCCCCTTGGGGTGGGGTGGGGTGGGAGTCATGAAATTTACAATTTCCGGTCTCCTTCACCTACAAATGCTACATACCAAATTTGGTCAAGATTGACCCAGTACTTTCTGGGAGGACGTTCTTAACAGACAACATACAACGACAGACGCAGACCATTTGCAATAGGTCACCTGAGTAAAAAACCTTGTTTTTATGAAAAGCTGAACAGAAACTGATGATCGGTACATGCACTTTAAATGCACTGCAGTTTGCTATATATCTGTGAAAAATTATAGGTATATATGTGTGCACACATATTATAAATGATATACATGTATATACTCACTATTTCAGACTTTTTTTTAGACTGTTGTGTGTACTGATGAGGAGTATCTTTAACATCCATTTCACTGAACTGGGGGAAGTAAACCTGGACTATTTTCTGTACAAGATGCTCCATTCTACTCCTCAGTATTCTCCAGTCTGTATCAGAGGGTAGGTAGTTCTGAAATGATTTGCAATTGATTTGTAAATCACATTGAACTTGTGTGCATCTACTACATTTAGTTTATATTGAAATTTATTTCAAGTTTCTAATGGATAAAAATAAATAACTTAAGAAAAACGTCTCACTTGCAGTCCTATATCTGTTACAGAGAATGTATTATCTACTGTATCCAAGTCACGAAAGGATATATGGTTTTTAGCAGCGAAGCACAAGGCCCAGAACATCATCTTATTTTCATGCCGGAGGTGGTGGCGAGTCATACTCAGCTTCTGAATATTGTCCCAGCAAACAGAATACCCTGGATCTGTAGGATATAAATACATAAACTGTATATAATTCAAGGCAAGCATCTGCAATTATTTAGATTTGAGGTAAAAGGAAAATGGAAGTAAAATATGTACAGTTGCTAACCTATATGAAGCGATATTTATGAAAGTAATTAAATTGTAATAAAGTTGCACAGTTGGATTTAAATTTCACAGGTCCAAGGTAATTATATCTACTTTTAGTGATGCAATTGGTGTAATATGTATGTACTTTGTTCATCCGCCTCTGGTTCATCAAGGAGGGAATCATCAAATGGTAGAGGTACTATATCACTTTCATCTTCACTACTGAAGTCTACATCAGAGGAATCTTGGTTTGTAATCTCAGAACCAGAGGAAGCTAGGGAGTTATGTGAGCTGTCTGTATCTGAACTTTCAAAGTCCACGTTCAATGGTTGCTGAGGAGGTTCAGGCATTCCAAGCTCCACCTATTTATGGTACCAACGGAATAATTCAAGAATGTATACACAAGAGTATTCATAATGGACATGTAAATGGTCGATTTCTGACAATGATCACCTGTACTATACATTTTGCTCTGTTCAGCTTAATTATTTACTACATCTAATGAGGAAGGTATGCACTTGTGGGAGCATAATTTTTATATTTTCATGTGTAAGTAAAATGACTAAACAAATTTCATACAAGAGAAGTTTAAAATATATGACATGTGGATACGTTTTGATTGACATTACAATTGTAGCGGTCACCCGGATTCGATCGCCGGTGTCTAGATAGCTCAGTTGGTAGAGTACCTGACTAGAGATTCAGGGAGCCCGGGTTCGAATCCCGGTCTGGTCTGTTGTATTTTTCTCCCTTCCTGTTACACAATTATAGGCTTTTCACCCAATGTTAATAAATAGCTTGGTGGTATATGTTAATAATGTTTTAATTTATGTCTATTAAGGGCAGTACAGGGATTTACAACTGCCAGTATCTCAGTACAGAATTGAATTGAGATATAGGTGCATGACAGATTTACAATGCATGTACATGTACTATTCAAGAGTTTGGGAATGGACAGAATATTATTCATTCACCTGTATTTTATTCTTCCATAACACAATTTTCTGATCGAATTCGCTGCATATTTTATCAGCTGCTATTCGTGTTCCTTTCACTCCTTTGCTCCTACCTAACTTTTGGAACCATCGGAAAAGCTGCAATGCAAGGTGACAATTTTGATATTGCCTCAGATTCACGAGAAAATTCTTTAAATTGTAAAGTTGGCTTATCATATTGTGAAAAGAAAACGGAGGCTTCAATATTTTAATTTTTACCTTTTGACTGCAACCCGACCTGTACATTTCAATGGAAATAATGGTTTGTAAGAAGTTGTACTGCTGGGGTTTATGGAGGTAGAGAATGGTTCCCAAAATAAAACCAAGAACTGGAACCAAAGAGCCAAGTTTTCCCATGTCATTTCTGTAATGTTTATTATAGAAATTATGTTCATGTATTCATGATGTATATCTATTTTAGTGCTACGTAACTTCTCCTGAATTAATCTCTTTGCAAAAGTCTATTGTTATAATTGATATATATGCAAAAAAACTTTAAATTGAATCCAAAGTAAGCAAGGAAAAATATAATTTTCACTAAATATTACACATATGTCAAACATAATATATTGACAGTACAACGAACTAATAATGACTCTTGCTTACTGGATTTACATTCAATTTAATAATGTGCATGTGATTTTACAACTTACATTTCAGCATTTTTAGCTCGGCGACATGACAGTGCACCTTGCAAAACCCCTGTCAAGAGAGACATCCCACAAGATGCTTCATGCATTGCACTGTCCCAGCTAAACGTTTCGAATGACTTCAGATTGGTTGGCCTCTTGAGTGATGGAATATTGACACTTTTCACTTCTTTCTTTATGGAAAGTTTCAAAACTCTCACCAATGCATCCCTAGCAGTTTTGCTTTTTCTTAAAAGAAGTCGGTATGGATATTCATAGTGAGAGTCCATGATGTACTTGTACACCTGCTCTTTAAAACCTTCCTTCTTTAAATTGAAGTGCTTTGAAGACTTCAATGGAGTTGAGGTCAAACATTTCCTCTTCACAAGTTTTAGTGGTGTGAAGCTAAATTTTCTTTTAGCTTTGTGCTTGTGAGGACTTAACCGGTTTTGTAGCTGTAGCAATGTTGCTAGAACATTTGGCAGTATCATGCTTATAAATGCTTAGTCAGAGAGGCACAATCATTACAGATAAATTTACTAGACGGGGTTAATGGCAGAGTAATTTTCTTGTCCAAAATGTCATTAAGTTTAATCAAAGGAGTAGGTAACTTTGATACCAACTTTCTTTTAAAACCTGTTTTCCTTGTTTCAAATGGTTGACTGCATTTAATGCACGCCATTTTAGAACTCTTAGCATATGAGATTTTGAGCTACATGCGTATCACGTCATGAAATGATGGGTATTTATATATCTCTGTTATGTCAAAATATTTTTTCAGAGAACTACAGTTCTGCAGCTAGTCTGGGGGCTGAGTTGCATCAGAAATGACAGAAGCAGATTAACTCTCTGGCCAGTCTGGGGGCTGAGTGGTATCAGAATCTGTCTGAAAATGAATGGTTGAAATGTTGATTATTTAAGTATTTTTATTTTTTCAGAATTCAGAAATTTAAAAACTGAAATGATCAGATTTTTGTTGTAACACCAATAATGTCCCTGCAATGCAATGGCTCTTCAAGTACAAACCATGATATATTAAAAAAATGAAATGAAATAATAGATAAATAAAATATTCGTCTGTAATTTACTTTATTTATCTGTAAGTAAGTCACTAAGTGTAACTACAGGCACTGCAACTTGCAAGTGAAAATTGTACCATCTGTAGCTTATGACCCCTTTTAAATTTGTCTTGCCTTGTAATTAATATTGTTGAAAATTTGGCAAATAGCATTTTAGCCCCCCCCCTCCCCCCCCCCATATTCCACTTTTCTTTAAACACTAAAATCCAGCTAATTCAGTGAGGAAGAAATGTCACTATATCTCGAATTTCCTCTACCCTAGACTATATCAAATTAAATACTGCACTACTATCAGTCACAGATTGACACTGGTAGGGGTATGGGGACCTGGTCTGTGAGTGTGATGAAAAAGATTCTGATGAAAATAAAGATTCACTCACATGTGATGTATAAACATTGTATTATTGTAAACTTCCGTTACGTTGTGTGTACGTTAATATTGAGAGTTATCTTTCCTTGGATATTGAAATCAATCAAATACTATATGAACACGGGCAATTATCGTCCATGTTAGACCTCAGTATGATTTATTTATGCATAAAAATGATTAATATGTCACTCTTTGTTGTGTATTTCACCGCTTCAATCTCAAAGGGATTTTCTGGAGTGTGCCTAATCACGTGAGATACGCTAAATATAGCTATTTTAGATCCGAATGATCAACTTCACATCATTCGTAGGCTCTAGGTTTATCCATACTAGCCCGTAAAAAACAGGGTGGAACCTCGTCCCACTTTTCCAGTAGAAATAAAAATAGAACATGACGCGCCATCTAGCGAGCGCGGTTGTTGCTACTGTAAATGAGACTGTTGAAACCTCTGTAACATCAAATTATTTGTGAATAGCGTGCCTCGATTTAAAAACAGACCATACACAGAACAAGCTCTTGCATATTGAAGCAGTTGATAGACAAAAGCACCATATGCAGGTGATAATGGAATATTGCTACATGAATACGGGAAGTTGACGATCGAGAACCTGACGTCATCCCGTTTGTCATAAAGTTGAGTTGTTTGTCGTTGACATCTATGTTCAATAAAACATGCAAGTATTAAACACATGTGGGAGACTCTGTGGTGTCTTTTATTTCGAGATCGAATCGACATATGAATTAAAATGATTATTGTTAATAAATAAAACGTCGTCGAAATATCTAAATGTTGAGTTGAACGCCAAAGCAAGAGATTTTTTCTTCTTATGTAGAAGCTTTTGAATAAGTTCTGTCTCGTAAGGTCAGTAAATAAAGTAGCACAATTCGTACCCATGGGAATTTAAACATTGTTGGAAGATATGATCACCAAAGACTGCAATAATATGTGAATGAGGAACTTCGGCATCTTTTTAAGGTCCATCGATCCTCATGTGACTTATCAATAATAATGGTTAAAAGTGCAAAAACTGTATTAATTTCCATTCAATATAGTTAAATTTAAACCATAACCATAGCAAATGTGTATGTTGCCACATTTTTAAAGATGTCAGACATTAAAAAAACGGAAGTATATGTTAACATCAGAAAATCACACATTTTCGTTGTACAGAAGAATTGAAATAGATAAAATTTTGTTGAAATGACAAATTTTAAATGTCAACAGTTTAAGAAAACTGTTAATTCATAAATATGTATAAATTAATTGTGGATATTAGGGAAATCATGCATAATAGACATGGAGTAGGAGAAATACCAGCATAGGAGTTATTGCCCTTGACAACATTTTTTTAATTATAAAGAATTGATTATCTATGGAAAATATACACTTTTTCAATATCAATAGTTTACCAATTTTTTTATTTTATGTAGTAAATAAAATTCCTATGAAGATATATTTCTTTCATGCGCAAAGTTTAATTTGATAAAGATTTTTGCAAAAACCTATGACATCACACGAGGATCGATTAACCTTAATGTCGACTTCAGAGTAGTTGTGCATAGAATCAGAGTGGTGTTTAACAATGGAATTTTTGAATGACCGATCACAAAATATGAAGTTTTTGTTAAAGAAGCAACTTTATGTCAAAAAGTCTAGTTTATCATGAGGAGTGGTTGTGTAAAGTGTTGAAAAGTCATGTTTCGATATTGATTAGCAAACAGTTTTTCGATTCAATATTTTTTGGGGAATATTTTAGAATCAACATTTGATTTATACCAATCCTGGCATGGGTTGTGGCACAATTCGTTTGAATTTTCTCCTTCACAGTAGTTAATATTTTTGTGAGGAGCAAACAAAGGGACTGGGTAGAACATTTACTGGATTCAGCAATGTATCTAAGTTTGTAAGGGTTGTTACCAATCCAGTATCGGTACGGTTACTCATATCCATTTGTCCCATTGACTGGGATATTAAATGTGTTTAAAACTAAACCATGGTTTTAAAGAATGTCATCTTTTGAAGGGGAAGTTGGAATTTCATAACTCTTGCAAAGAATATAAAATCAAGAGTATGGCAAATTTGGACCCCTGGACATTTCCAGTGGCGGGATCAGGTACCTAGGAAGAGTAAGCATCCCCTGTCGACCGGTCACACCCGCCGTGAGCCCTATCTTGAGGAAGAGGCACACGATCTGTAAATTTTATCTTCCTACTGTAGATTACTTCCTTCAATTCACAAGAATGTAACAAATGTGCATCTGATCTTCAGCCATTAGCCAAAATGTCTACCCAGAAAAATTCCTAGTCTACATTAACAACTCCAAGCATCACGATAAAAAAAAATCTTTCTGTAGTTGTAATAAAGAAATCCACTTATTCGGAACCTGTTTTCCGTCTATTGCTCCAATGGCATATTGGAAGTTCCAACAAGCTTCAAACTGCTGTGCAACTTCCCGCCATTCGTCTCGAATTATAGTACACGATATCACTTCATCACTGTACGCCTGGATGATAGCCTGGTAAAATTCTGCTATAAAGAGACATATAGTGTTGTGTGCCACTTTGAAGCCGTATATAAGACCCGGGCAGCAGTCCTCGCCGTAAGCCATACACCGAAGAGTAATGACAAGTTTTAAACCAGGTTTTAGGGCATTTCAGCACCAAGTGTTCTACGTTTTCAACTTCTCTGAAAGTTTCTGTTAGATTTGGGTTAAACCCTCAGACAATTCATGACTGTCTGCCAGAGTCAAAGTCTCCTCGTCTGAGGCCTAACCCAGTATCTTATGTGAGCTCTTCTTTTTCTTCTTTCCCTGTATTTCATAACATGGGCGATCGCAAGATGATTTTCAGCAGCATCTTCCTTCAACTGCTGCAAAAAATTCACGATTTTTGGCCTGTATTCTGAGCCTCTAACGGGCCATGGACATAATGTTGAATCTAAAAGAGCCAACAGAGGAATGATCCAAAACTGAACGACTACCAATATTTATAGTTATGTCATAAAAGGTCGCCTACATTTGTACATTTCCCTTAACACAATCGTCACAACTTCTCAGTAACTTGTGCAAATGTCGACTAGACTAGTATGAGCTTGTATATTCTCGTAGAAAAATTTCGATTCTGGAGAAATGTTGTACACACATTGTACAGATGTTGTCTAAAACTCGTGTTAAAAAGAAACTGTCGTTCGTTCTAACATCGTGTCAGTATGAAAGAGAACTCAAGCAGACGCCGAAACTGATGTCCCCATCATCAAAAACAATCGCAAATTCGTGTATGATTTGGCGAGATATAACTCGCCAGCACTCATGATAAATCATACCTCCAAATTGTGTCAATGGGATCGGGGCTTAAGGTTACATGTGACTTTTTTGTTTTCGAAAACTGTGAAATAAATAGTTTTTGTAAATTTATGGTTTCCAAAACAAGTTTAAATGTTATATAGTGGTAATATTTCCTGAATAGGTTTAAAGTTGACATTGTACTGATATCACTATTAGGCCTGGTTGGTTCAGTGGTTGCAGATGTGCAAATGCAAAGGTTACGATATCGATTTCCGATTGATCCACTTATTTTTTCCCCTTCGGTCTTTACTACAATAACTTAGTAATGCACATATATGCATACAACTTTCTGTAATGCATAAAAGTTTACTTTACATTTTACATACCATAACCAGACATTATCAAAGCAATCTAACTCTTGAGCAGACCTGGTAATACACCCTTTTCGAGTTTTTTTTATGAAATTAAGATGGAAGTGAATTGTACATGAAACGTCATGAAAAATGATATAATGTTGAGAAAAGTTGCATGTATTCTGAATGCATCATTACAAGAAACTGGGTCATAAAAAACTAATTGTTCACTTTTTTATCAATCAGAAACATGATACATAGCATCTTTCATTGCAAATGTGCAGTACCAAAATTAAATGTTAGATATATGTTCATCAATGCGTACATAAACTTCAAGAATTTGATAGTATTCCATGTATTTACAGTATTTGGCACAAGTAATTATTATGCAGAATTTCAAAGTAAAGTAAAATGAATTAAATATACATTATCTACAGTCAATATGATTATACATTCAATGAAAGGTGGAGAAAACGAACAGTGATCAATCTCATAACTCCGATAAGGAATACAAAATTACGAGTTGGGCAAATACCATATATTCAATCAAGCTATATCTGCAATATACATGTATATGAGTATAATCTCTAGAGATCATAAATAGAAGAATTGCCTTATTAGGTATGATCTATAAATCTTGGCAATATTGCTAAAATATTCAATAATCAAACACATAAATTATGTCAATGGAAATCTGTACAGACATGTGATATGGGTTTTTTAAAAATCTGTTTATCAAAATCCAGCTGCAAATGGAGAGTTTTATCTGATTTACTAATAACAATGTTCATATAAAATAAACTATCAATATCACAGATATATGTAACATTTCGTTCACTATGGTTTAATATGTATATACATGCACATGTACAATATACACAAGTATATGCATCAACAACACTTTAGAACATAAGATCCACCCCAAAATATTTGTTATACAATTTTATAAAACTATTTCTAATGTTTTAATATTGCTAAAAATCATATTAACCCCGTTTCATACATTTCATGTATTAATGACCGATTTACATTCTTGTTTGAACAAAAAATAGAAAATCGCAAGTAAACACAGCAAAATTTCACTTCATTTGATGCGACTAAAATCTTGGATATCCTATGACCTTAATTATTGATGAAAAAGAACTGAATGAAAATTCAGAAATTATATTTCTTTGCAGAATTTAAAGTTGCTGTTGTTTTGTTTTTGCTTTATTTTGTTTGTTTTTATAATTGTTTGCATGAATAAATTACATATGATAATGATTTCCGCATGCGATCTTTTTAAAATAAAACCCCCATCCCACAAACATTTTATACACTGTAAATTATCGGGATAATGTACAAATAACAATGTTCAAAATGGTTGCACTGTGTAAGATACAAACATTAAATTTTGGATGCAATAGTTAAAGCTGACATGAATTAATAAATAAGTACACCTTTCTCATCTTATCCGCCATATTTCTCTCAGGTAGCTTAATTTACTCTACCCGTATATACCCCAAATGTGATTGTCACACCTGAGTGATTTTTCTAGGTGGACTCGACCAGTGCACATCTCCGATAGTAATATATAGGGAATGCGAAACAAATAAAATAACATTTTAAAACATTATGCTTTGCTCAAAATTACAAAATATTTATTGTATACCTATGCAACATTCCGAAAGTTTAGATAATTTAGAAAAGATGCAAAAAAAAAAAGGAAGTTTTTCTTGCATACTTGCAAGTGCATGCAAGTATTTGCAGTTTCTTATGAAATACATGCGGAGAAATCATTTGCCAATTACAAACTGATAGAATGGAATAAGCAAAGAGCATAAAATAGATTATTTATATCAATTCTTGCAAAATACAGGTCCATGCCATATGCATAATATGTAATGCACATGGCATATTCGCCAAAAAAAACTCGTATCAAATCCGGACGTCTATTCAACAGGTATCGGAGATGTGCACTTACCGAAAATATTAGATTCTCTTTATTCTGATAAATCCACGAAACAAAATGATAAACTCCATTTGTATCTCGTTAGAACTTTACAACAAGTTCTCATTCCATTATACAGACTGCGACACACTTCACCCGTGCCAAATAGGGTGTATTCAATCGGGGGAGATGTCAGAGTCGAAATTTTTTCCTGTATTGAATGCTTGTCTGGTCGAGGTTTTGCAGTTTATAAAAATCGGAAATCTAATCATATACACCGATCATCTGGTTGGATATATTGCGTGCTCAATTCAAAATTTATCGATGATCATATACAAACTTGGATATACAAATAAGGGAATAATGATCGAAAATATACGTCTGTTTAAAAATGCGGGTATTACATTTGCAATCCATAATAAACAGTTGATTACACAAAGACACATATAAAAGGAAATGTATAAACGAAAATATAGTTTTATTGTTTCTTTGGGAACCACATAATTATTTACGGTCTCCGTATGTCCATATTCATTGATCAGGGCCGTAAATTACATGGAGGCGGAGGAGGCAGCTGCCTCCTCCAAACTTTTGAGCCAAAAAAAATTAAAATTTAAAGTTCATTAGAATTTATGTTGTTTCCAATAACTAAGAACATGATACCTCCCTTAAAAAGCATTCCAAATCTTTCTTTTAGAATGAGTTAGTCAAGTAACATCTTAGAAGGCCCTAGAATCAAGGATTTTGCACGAAACGTGTTCAGTGTGCACAAAATGTGCTCAGCGTCTGGGGGCCTGGGCGGCCCCCAGACCCCCGCCTAATTTCCTGCCTCCTCCAAATTGAAGGTTAATTTACGGCCCTGTTGATTGGACGAGAGAGAGAGAGAGAGAGAGAGAAGGAAAGAAAATTGATCACTGATATAATGGTAAGCTTACAAGCATTAAAAAATTTCAGCTATTTAAAAATTTGTTATTGACAATATATTAAAAACTTACAGGAGTTGATGCTTATAATTGAATTCATTACAAATTAAAAAAAAAAAATATCAGTTTGAACTGTGCATGTAGAAAATACTGACTTTGTATGTTAGAATAACCGAAAAAAGTAAATTGCCAAAAAAGTGGGGAGAGCAGACCAGCCCAGCCTCCCTGCCCACCCCAACCCCCTGTATACGTGCCTGAAACAACATCAATTCGTGTTGAAAGAAAGGTGCATATCTGCATTTCATTAAATTCCAAAGGAGCTCAGATTTATGTGTTCCCCTATTGATTATTTTGTATGCAAGATTCATTACCGAATTTAGAATCATGCTTTCAGTCAAAGCAGAAATAAAATCATTTTGAAGTACATCTAGTTTGAATGCAAATGTGGGGTTCCTTCTTTTAATTTCATCAGACTCATTTGAACCCCCTCCCCCAAACTATCCAGCTTTGTTTTTATTGATATCTAAATCGGCATATGAATCCGGATATAAATTATAATGTTTTTTCGTGATCATATAGATATCGATACTAGAAAATGTTGATACTCTTGCCTTTTGCATATCCTACTAATGCATTACAGTGGATTGACACTGTATCATATTAAAAAAAACCTCAACACGAATTTTACTGATTTATGAATACTAACATCTTATCGAATACATTTGAATTTGAAATTTCGACGTACAGCGGTATGTCTATTTTCAGAATATATCCATTGCGCCAGATCTCCGAAATGAAAATAATCATTATGGCATGTTACAGAAACGTTAAAACACACATATGCTATAGTCCTGCAATGCATGCATGCGATTTTTCTGAATACATGTATTTATGTATTCGTGAATGAAGTTCCTACGCTTAAAACTATCTTGGCCTTTATGCATTTTGTTTTGTGATTTTGGTTTACCATTCCTTACACTGTGTAAATGAAGTAAAACTTGGCAAAGGGTGCAATTCTACACCATACAATTAGTATGCATGCATGTGTTGAAAAGCAAAATGTACATGTAATAACCAGACATGTATCGTCATTTTTCATGGGGTGGGGGGTACAACAGGAAGAAAAAAATGGAAAATTGGATTCTTTAAAATTTCTTGCCATTCAAAATAATAATTAAAAAGATGAACGAAAACATCAATAAAATAAAACATAAAACCCAAACAAACCAAGATGTTTTATCCGATGTTCAAATTCCTAATGTGGGGGCAAAGGGTTACAAGAGTCTTTTATTTTGACTGTCTCAATAATTTCCCCCTACACTTTATTTTCTTCCATCGTTGGGGGTGGGATGGGGTGGTTAGAGTCCTCTACTACGAGTGCCTCATAATATCTTCATTTTCTTAATTGTGGTGGTGTGTATCTTCTACTATTATATCAGAACTTTCAAGCTGGGGTCAAGTTTGTGGGGAGGGGGTTGTCACCCAATATAATTTTTATTTGCATTACAAAATAACGGCCTCTCACTTCTGTCGGCGCGGGTTCGAAACCCGCTCGTGTCGGTAAGTGAGAAAGTTTCCCAGTTTACTTTCGGAAGGTCGGTGGTCTCTTCCCGGGTACATTGTATCTGGTTTCTCTCTTCCACCAACAAAAACTGGGCGCCACCAGATAACTGAAAAATTGTTGAGTGTGGCGGAAAACATTAAAAAAAAACCAAACAAACAAAATAACAAAAAATTGAATATTGTTATCAAAGGTGGGGGACAGACACTCTTGGCCCCTCCCCTTGATTCTAAGTACCTTTGTACTTGACCTTTGTTTTTGGGAGAGGGCCTACATATATAGGCTATGCCTGTTGCTCAATCCTGTTGAGTTTCTCAATAAAATATGTTTAAATAAAAAAAAAATTCTATGTGCTTGATAACTACGCATATGATAAACTCAATTATTACATTTTGCATTACTACAATTTGCATCCGACGCAGAATGTAATAAAGCAAAATGGCATAGATATATAAGATATATTAAACGCCGAATTAGCATTTGTCTTAATAAGAGCGCGATTATTACAAGATCATCGTTTGAATCTCTCTCTCTCTCTCTCTCTCTCTCTCTCTCTCTCTCTCTCATACACTCGTGCAGTGTTGTATATGCAAATTATCTATGCACAAACAATTTATGTACCTAAAAGATTTCCTGATTTATAAATCTGCAATACTCTGACAAGCAAAGCATACGGTATAAGGATTCATGCACAATACAGGGTAAATATTCTACTCTGATACTTCCCCTGATTGAAGATAGCTGATCGGCACGGGCTAAGTGTGTCGCAGTCTGTACAATGGACAATGTTGTTTACTGTTGGAATACAAATGGAGTGTACCGTTTTGTTTCATGGATTATGCTAATAAAGGGAGTTTTACTACTACTTTGAGTATTTTCGACAGGTGTACACGTACATCTTCGGTCCTATACAGATATTACGAGTAGACCCAGGTAAATAGTCATCCGCATTCGATGCTTTTTCATGGCGAGCATACATGACCATGTCTTCTTTATACGTATAGTAGCATTTATGTATTTGGATTTTGCTTGAAGTAAGTGTGAATGGTATAGATTTTATACCCTTTGCTTATTCCATTTCATCAATAGATCTAGATAATAGATGAAATATTTCTCTGCGTTTTTGTATAGTTTTGACGTATTTATTGCAAATGTACGCACATTCAAGTAAAGGAAAGGCATTCTATATTTATTTATCCAAAGCTTTTAGAACGATTTACAACTGTACGATTTGTTTATTGTAATTTTGAGCACTGCATGGTGTTTCAAAACGTGATTTCATTTCTTCTTGGTGTCCTGTAAAGTAGTATCGGAGATGTACGTGTTACCTGTCGAAGCTACCCGCACAGGTAAATCGAAGACACTGATGTGAAGTGAAGCGTAGCACAACTCGTCCCCTTATATACCATGCGAACCCTGATACATATAACAATAGAATATCCAACTAATATGGCGGATTAGCAAAGAAATATGGCGGACATATAGAATTATACTATATTTATTAATTCATGTCAGCTTTAATGCAAAAATAAGTAATTCTGTCACTCTATAAAATATATACATAATATATCATATATTGTTACATCGAATTCTTCATTCCACATGCTTTTGCCAAACCATCATAAATATCTGTCGACGAAATGCGTTCTCTTGGATATAATTCAGTAAAGTGTTTGCCCTTTCTTTCTGTTTCATTCCTGATGCACTGCTGCATCTCTGCTTAATGTGACTGGGCACATAGCGGATCTTTTCAAATGTTTCGTCGATTATGGATGAATAGATCTCCTCCGATACCGTTTCAAAATCCGGAAGTGTCACTGGTAAAATCAAAATTGTCATCAAAGGGATATCTTGTAATTGTTAGGTATTTTTAAATACACGACTACTAACATTTAAACGTTTGAATCTTCTAGTTGAATTTTGATTAAAACAAGAGGCCCACAGGCCTTATCGGACACTATTAGCTGATATTAGCTAAAATTCTCACTTGCCCCAAGAACTATATCTATAACACTTTTTCCATTTTGCATATATAATTTAAATTATAATATGTAGCAGCAGTATAAAACAAGATGTCTTTCCAAAACAGAAATACCGTGGGTATCCGGGTTACAATAGGTCCCCAGTACCCCCTTGTTTGTCGTGAGAGGCGACTAAATGGGGCGGTCCTTCGGATGAGATCGCAAAAACCGAGGTCCCGTATCACAGCAGGTGTGGCACGATAAAGATCCCTCCCTGCTCAATAGCTATAAGCGCTGAGCATTGGCCTAAATTTTGCAGCCCTTCATCGGTAATGGTGATGTCTCCATATGAGTGTAAGATTCTTGAGAGGGGTGTTAAACAAGATACCATCAATCAATTAATTAATCTTCTTTCCCTAAAATATGCATGAAAATATTAAAATAATGAGCAGTATATGCATGTAGAATTTATACAGCATCAGCAAATAAAAGAAGTCGTTCAAATGAAAAAGACAATAAATCATTATAATTTTAGCCCCATCTAGAACCAAAACTCCTACCCCTGGTCATAGAATTTACAAATTTGGTAAAAGGCTACATGCTCCTTCTAAAGATTTATTTAGTTTCAATTTAGTATCAATGATATTAAACAAAGTGTTACTTAATTAAATGTTTTACACAAGAATACTGTATGTCATATTTGGCCCTACGTTCAAGTCAGAACCTCTATCCCGGAGATTATGAAATTTACATTTATGGTAAAAGTTTTCCGACTCTGAATTTTTCTTACAGATATACATAGACAGAGAAGAAATGTTTTGAAAAGGGTCAATTTCTAGCAGTTTTTGCCCGCCCCGAAGGCTTCGGGGGTACAGAAGTATTGAAATTTACAATTTGCCCTTCTTGTCCCAAAGATGCTTCATACCAATTTTGAATATACATGTAATTGAAATGGTAGTTATTATCAAAAAATTAAAAAAAGGAATAAAAACAAGTTTCTACAATATTAATTGAAACCTAAATATAGAGGTTCAATCAATGCCTATCTTGTCGATATTGTACAGTGCTAGAGAGTATTGAAATAGTAATAAACTCAATACAATGAGTGTAGAAAGTATTGTTTCCCAAAACTCCATTTCTAGGCAATATTTTTTTTAAATACTTATCGAACACTAATACTTGATACAATTAAATATATGGTTTCTCGTGATAGCTCACTGCAATCTGAAGCTTTTGCAATTTCTTTACATGTACATTGTGCAACAACTTCAAAGAGTGTTCTAATTACATAAAATCTTGTGCTTTGTAACAAAATGACGAATTACAGTTGTAGTACTACAGCTAAATGATACCTGGATTTTTATTGGAAGATGTCTTGGTGTAATTTGTTTCGTCACAACTTTCCTCATGTTCACCCACAGAATTCAATATAACATCTCTTGTCACGTCAGGTAACTGATCGACCACATCTATTACGATGTTACATTTTTCTTCTCGACTTTGAGCCAACGTTTTATTGATTCCTTGCCCATCTATTACTTTCTGCACTTCTCTGTTCCTTAGAATCTGTGTCGGTTCCAGTTCCTCCAGTAAACGCTGCCTCTCCTTAGTACCTGTCCTCTTTTTTCCGATTTCTGGTTCTTTGGAGAAGAAAAACCAAATAATGGGACAATTTAGCAAAAATATTTTGATAGAGTAAATGTATCATCATCACTGTGATAAGATTCCCGATTTCTGGTTTTTTTAAAACGAAATAATGGGACAGTTAAGCAAAAAATATTTTGATAGAGTAATTCATGACTGTGATAAGATTCCCACGAGAAACACACTGCCATTCAAAAGTACAAAATATTTTTCATTATAGAGTATTCGTCTAAATATACTTAATTGTGGAATACCATTAAGAGTGAAAATAATCGGGGAGTCACAATACCGTTAGTATCTTTCGCACATTACAATGGAAAGAGAGTAACCGATTTTGTACATGTACAGTATTAATGAAATTAAATCTATATAATGTATCGATAAATAACCAATTTGCCAAGTCTGCACCTTTTCTTTTCTGCTTATCCTTTATCCGTAGAAACACTTTCGATCCATCTATGACCAACTCCCTTGCCTTTTGACGCACAGTCGACACCATTTTCTTGACATTATCTACTGTATTCCCTTCGTGCAGACCCGAGCAATGAATGTGAACAAATGTTTGTGCTCTCCCTTCAAAAGAAATTAATCATTCATAGAGTGTGTCTTTGTATTTAGTAATGTGTACTTAAGTTTACTGCTCATTTATAAATGCACTTTGAATATGAACATGTACTCATCAAGATGGAGAATATTTAGGCATCTCCAAATGTGACCCTCTGCATAACTTACAAAGATTAAACTTGACTACAGGTGTCAGATATGGAAAAAAAATCATTCGAGTTGTAGTTAGAAAAAATGATAGGAAATTGTATGCATGATTTATTTTTTTAAAAACCGGAAGAAAATATAGAGAACCATACTTGAAGAGTTGATTGGGTTTTGGGAGGATGTGATTGCGCCGATTAGCTCGCATTTCAACCGCAACCGAAGAATGTAAATTAGAGTTGTAATTTGGTTATATCAGGTGTTACAAGCTGGTAGTATCAATATGTCAACATGTTCATTGCATTGTAATTTCAAACTTACCAACTGTGATACATTTCTCACTACCGACGAAAATTTTCTTCACACCTTTGCGTGATACACCTGCTTGAAATTCATCTGTACTTGCCAGTGCCATTAGATCTGTTTCGGGGTTTCCTAGCAACACTCTGAAAACCACGGTTACAGACCCCTTCTCTAATCCAGCGATCATAATTTGACCAATATCTATTCTCAGATATTTGGCAATCCACTCTCGAAGATCATATACTTCATCCTGGCATTTCTCTAAATCATTTTCAATATAAAACTTTATGCACTGTTCCTGGGTTGCTGAAAAATACGAAAACATGTCTGGAATACGTATATAATATACATTTTATCAGAAACAAAGCCAATGTAAGTTGATTTAGAACTGAATGAAAATTGGAATATTATTCAAATGAAATATCCCTATTATGGCCCAAACTACCCTTTGCAAATTTTAATCTACACTACAATATATGTCAGAAAGCTTTCATGTAAATGTCAACTTCTTTGGCCCAATGGTTCTTGAGAAGAAGATTTTAAAAGTTTTTTCCTATATTTGTATGTAAAACTTTGACCCCCCCCCCCCCCACTTGTGGCCCCATCCTACCCCCCGGGGGCCATGATTTGAACAAACTTGAATCTGCACTATGCAAGGTGAAGATAACGAACAGTGATCAATCTCATAGCTCCTACAAGCAATACAAAATAGATAGTTTGGCAAACACGGACCCCTGGACACACCAGAGGTGGGATCAGGTGCCTAGCCTCGAGGAGTAAGCATCCCCTGTTGACCGGTCACTATGTCAGAAAGTTTTCTTGTAAATATCAGCTTTTCTGACTCAGTGGTTATTGAGAAAAAGATTTTAACTATATATTTGTATGTAAAACTTTGATCCCCCTTGTGGCCCCATCCTACCCCTGGGGGCCATGATTTGAACAAACTTGAATCTGCACTATGTCAGAAAGTTTTCATGTAAAAATCAGCTTTTCTGGCTCAGTGGTTCTTGAGAAGAAGATTTTTAAAGATTTTTCCTATATATTTGTATGTAAAACTTTGATCCCCTATTGTGGCCCCATCCAACCCCCGGAGCCCATGATTTGAACAAACTTGAATCTGCATTATGTCAGGAAGCTTTCATGTAAATCTCAGCTTTTCTGGCTTAGTGGTTCTTGAAAAGAAGATTTTTAAAGTTTTTCCCTATATATTTGTGTGCAAAACTTTGATCCCCCCCTTGGGGCCCCATCCTATCCCCGGGGGCCATGATTTGAACAAACTTGAATCTGCACTATGTCAGAAAGTTTTCTTGTAAAAATCAGCTTTTCTGGCTCAGTGGTTCTTGAGAAGAAGATTTTTAAAGTTTTTCCTTATATATTTGTATGTAAAACTTTGATCCCCCCTTGTGGCCCCATCCTACCACCGGGGGCCATGATTTGAACAAACTTGAATCTGCAATATGTCAGGAAGCTTTCAGGTATATTTCAGCTCTTCTGGCCCAGTGGTTCTTGAGAAAAAGATTTTTAAATGACCCCACCCTATTTTTGCATTTTTGTGATTATCTCCCCTTTGAAAGGGACATGGCCCTTCATTTGAACAAACTTGAAAGTCCTTCACCCAAGGATGCTTTTGGCCATGTTTGGTTCAAATTGGTCCAGTGGTTCTGGAGGAGAAGTCGAAAATGTGAAAAGTTTAACAGACAGACGGACAAAGAGCGATCAGAAAAGCTCACTTGAACCTTCGGTTCAGGTGAGCTAAAAACCGTAGCTCTCGTCCCGATAGAAAAACTTTTGTATTTATTTTGAAGTTCAAGTCCTCATCAAACCACCAATTTACCGCTTGCCTTAAACAGTTGTCTTTCCTATCTGAATGCTTTATTGACAAAAATCATTTCTAGGGTAAGAAATTTTTTATAAAGGCAATATAGACCAATGACCATTACATTGTTTATGGCAAAAAATATAATTATCACTACCTTAGCACCATGAATAATCAAGTCTTGATTTTTTGAAAGAAACTTAAGTCGAAAGTTGGACTTAAGTCTGAGATTTTGCTCAAATAGAAGAAAACTCAAGCTTAGGTTTGAAATTTTTCGAGAAATCTCAATCCAGGCACATAGCAACAGGGGGCCCCTCCGTTTTTGGACAACATCTTTTTTATTATTATTTTTACCCGCAAAGACCATTCTTTTACACAGTTTTATTTACTGACGATTTTCCTACAACCCACCACCTCATTCCTACTTTTTTGGCAATCGTAAAAGGTAGTGGAAATATGATTTTGAACCGATGACTTTAATCCATATACTAAAAGTTCAACCCCCCCACCCCCCCCCCCCCCACCCCATCTCAAACGATTGTAGGGTTTTGAGTTTTGGTCTGAATTAACTTGCCAAGACTTTTTATATAGTCTGGATGCTACACACCTTATGATACTGACATGTTTAGATTTGCATGTTTTCTACAACAAATGATAATGAATGTGAATGCTATATCTCAATTATAATGTGATAACGATAAAGGATGAATAATAAACCAGTAAAATCTTATATGGATGAAAAGTGGAGAATATTTATGCTTTTTAATAGAAAACTTTCAAATTCACCTCATTTAGTTTTAAGTTTTCGTAGAATGTTATCTATCGATTTTGATAGACTTGAACGCACGAACAGTCGACACTTAAACCTACTAAGCTACCCAGCTAGGCGATAAGAGTTAAAAGGGATACACGTGTATTGCTAATATTTATATTTTCATTCAAGCTTCAAAATGAAAGGCAGCCATTATTACGATGTATCATTCTTCCTTAAGTGATACTACTTAATAAATCGTTTATGATATAAATAAGTCGTTAAAGTGATGTCACTAAATGTCAAATGATTCCAATATGGTATCCCACGATATGTGATTAATATGTTGATGTAAACGCTCGGTAACGTGTTATGGGCAAGGCAAGACATTCTGGAGGTGTAGACGTTAGGACTTTTCCACTTATAACACCTGTTTGACTTCCTGTTTATTTAATTTCCACCCGGTCTATCCGTTAGAAATCAATAGAGGGCAACTGAATGCTTCCCTGCTGAGCAGATTAGAGTACAACTCATGATAGTCAATGTGTAATTAACAATTTGTTTGTCAAGGAGGGTACACGTAACTCTAATGGCCACTTACTGTACCTGATCAAGATATAGGGCTCACGGCGGGTGTGACCTGTCGACATGGGATGTTTACTCCTCCTAGGCACCTGCTTCCACCTCTGGTATATCCAGGGGCCCATGTTTGCCCAACTCTCTATTTTGTATTCCTTATAGGAGTCATGATATTGATCAATGTTCGTTATCTTCACCTTTCTTAATAGTCTGTATAAGGTTTTGTAATTGTTGCTGACTTACCAATTTCCAAAACTTAAATAATATATCTATGGAAATGGTAACTAGAATTCATCGTGAAGTACCTGCTTGATATGTACTTTATGATATACTATAACATCTATAATCATTCACTAACCTTTTTTATCTGTAACTGTTTGGTACTTTCCAACCCCTGCTCTCTAAAAATCAAATGCATTTGACAGCTAAGGGTGGAACGATGCGTAAAAGAACATCAACGGTTATTTATTTATCAAATAAAGTGAACCAATAAAATCTAACTTTTAGCCATATTGATATACTAAACAAAAATACAAATTCTGTAAAATCCCAAACATACAATATGTACATATAGATATAATGTGCGTACAAGATGAGAAGTGTGCACACCAAATCGGTAGGTCGTGGTTCCATGATCTAACAAATCTTTCTGTTTGACATACAAATTACATAATAATTTTGTTTTCATGATGATTTATTCATATATATCATTTCCAGAGTGCATGATTTGCTTTATGGATAGTTCCATGGTTAAAGAAACTGATAGTTGTTGGGAAAAGTCTTAGAAATTGTCTTATGTTTCCGCAAAGCTGATAATATTTCAGTAATGTTTCAAATGAATATTGTATTCTTTTTTATATTCTCATACTATATAGATTTCTTTTGTCAATGTATGTGTTAAAGATGTAAAGATGTAATGATTTATGAAGTTAGTGTGTGTGTGTGTGTGTGTGTGTGTGTGTGTGTGTGTGTGTGTAAAACTTATACGGTACCAATTTTGATGCACCAGATGCGCATTTCGACAAATCATGTCTCTTCAGTGATGCTCAACCGAAATGTTTGAAACCCGAAATAACTATGAAGTTTTAGAGCTATTATAGCCAAAAACAGCGTGCCAAAAAAGTGGAGTCAAATTCGTCTAAGGATAAGAGCTATGCGTGAGGGAGATAATCCTTAATTTTGAAATGAATTTCTAAATTTTATAACAGCAATTAAATAAACATCCGTATTTTTAAACTAGTAACGAAGTACTTAGCTACTGGGCTGTAGAGACCTTCGGGGACTAACAGTCCACCAGCAGAGGTCTCGACCCAGGGGTCATAATGTAAAATTTATACGGTACCAATTTTGATGTGTTTTTTTGTTTTTGTTTTTGTTGGGGGGGGGGGTATTTTTTTTAGTTGTGTACTAAACGTTTTAAAGATATCATTGTAAATAATTTTACCTTCAAATGAACCTCCTCAATTACTGTTGGACCTGCGTATTCTTCTGTTTTCTTTTCTACAATATTACCTTAAGATATCAAAACATACTAATTGTTTTCTCCCCATACACAATTTCAAGACTTTTTTTTATACATGTACATTTTTTCACATTTACCCGGCTCATACACGACTTCTCCGTTAATGGTCACTTTGAATACTCTGTGAGTCAGTCGTCTGAATAGCATCACTCGGTACGTGATGCTCTTCAGTGACTTCCTGTCCGAAAATATCGTCCTCAAGTTCGGAATGAACGTACTCCGAATCATGAAAGTTAGTATAATGCTTCCTTTACGTATCCCAACAAGTATCATGTCATCTGCCTCTACTCCAAGAATATCAGATAAAGCTTTGCGAAATTCCTCAAGATCAGCTTTATTATATTTGCTAATATCTGAGCATTTGATGTGAAATTCAACTTTCTCAAAATCTGCAAAGTACAGAAAAAAATTATTTCGCAAGTGTGTTATTGATTATTAGGCAAGAACTTGAAGTCAAGTAACAACCCTGAGCTTCGGAAAGAAATATTTGGGCACATGATTACAATTTCAATAAAATAGATTAAAAGTTTTAATTGTGGGGTCTAAACATTCTATCTGGAGAAGAAAAGCACAATTTTATTACAAATTCACCCAGAATAAACATATGGCTATAAACAGTGTTTGAAAATAAATGCTGAGTATATATTCTTTACAAACTGATGACTTTATACAAGTAATGTGGAGTGTCGCGGTGGCTCACAATCGGAACATCGCTTGGACTTTTCCAGGTAAAAAAAAAAACGTCGGAGGTAATAGGTAGCTATTTCCCTACTTTTTGGTCAAATGGTTAAAATTAAGTCACATGATTATAACATGCCGTCACACGACAACGGAAAACTGCACATCTTGTTTGAAAGAGAGGCGAAATTTATTAAAAATACTAGGAGCAAAAGCTGCTTTGGAAAGAAATATTTGGGCACATGATTACAATTTCAATAAAATAGATTAAAAGTTTTAATTTTGGGGTATAAACATTCTATTTAAGAAAAGCAAAATTTTATTACAAATTCACCAAGAATAAACATATTGCTATAAGTTGCTTGATATTCTATATCGCGTTTTATGCGAAACCGAATCACTAAAACCCATCAAATCGATGTGTATTCCTACTGATATCCCCAAGAGCAATATGCTCTTCTTAGAAAGGGGGGGGGCATAAAAACAAAATTGACATATATGGCATTACATGTTAATTTTCATAGTTGGAAATATAAATACATGTATAACAAACTGTAGTTACTCTGCAGCTTTGTTTACTCACCCTTCAAATTCTCTGTACATTTCTGGAAATAAAAGATATCTCTTGCTTTCTTTCCATAACTCAGGCATTTCTCATACAGGTTTTCATCAGGAGGGGTTACTGCTAGGAAATATGCTTGAAGTATGGCCAGATTGTTGTAAAGGGATAACTCTTTGTCCATATAGTCTAACAGTTCGGAGGGAGTAGATATATCTCTGAGATCATCTTCCGACTCCTGAATTCGATCTAAACGGAAAAAATATAATGGGGTCTAACTTTAGCCACGACACCAGAGAGTTTAGTTATTTTGTTTTGATTAATATCAAAAATAGATTTTATTCATTGAGGTTAATATGATTAAGAACTCATTTCAAAATTAAGGATTATCTCCCTCATGTATAGCTCTTATCCTTGGACGAATTTGGCTCCACTTTTTTGGCACGCTGTTTTTGGCTATATTTAGCTCCAAAACTTCATAGTTATTTCGGATTTCAAACATTTCGGTTGAGCATCACTGAAGAGACATTATTTGTCGAAATGCGCATCTGGTGCATCAAAATTGGTACCGTATAAGTTTTACATGAAATCAAGAAACGTAATATTTAACGAAAAGACGCTAAGGTCAATATCATTTCTTTTAATTCGGTATTTTCCTTTCCTGGATCTATTCTGAGTTTTGCTTACCTTTTAAAAGTGTCTTTATTCTATTCATCGTCCCTTGAGTCATTTCTCTGCTTAAATCATCAAGGAAGTCAGTAAATACTTTGCTTTTTGAGAAGTTGATGATGGCGTCAAGTTTTCTAATACTCTTACCAGCTTTCTTCTCGCCTGCAAAATACCCACCAGAAAACAATATTACTTTCTTCTATCCCTGTATTGATGCACAAAGTAAAGAAGAGGACCGAGGGCCACATCGCTCACATGAATTAACTTGGTCCATATCAAAACGTTTTCCTTTTATATTTGCATGTAAAACTTTGATCCCTATTGTGGCCCCAACCTATATTCGGGGCCATGATTTTTACAAACTTGAATCTGCACTATGTCAGGAAACTTAATAATAATAATAACAATGCTTATTTATATAGCGTCTTATATTAATATAGATAACCACTCTAAAGCGCTGCACATACAGCATGTTATAAAAGTAGTAAAAGGAAATTACAGTAGCATTAAGACAGATAATATCAAAACAATGCTAGCAAAACACCAATAATATGAAGTAAAATTACTATTTAAATTTAAAACAAGCTGTGCAATAAGAAAGTTCCACGCCGTACAATCAAATGATATAAAATATAATAGTTGAAATAAATATAAAAATATACACTTGAAAAAGTCATGCTAAAACTGATGGTAAAGAAACCATAAAGATTTAATCACCTATAATACTAATAATATGCAAGTCTAAAAACGTGTGTTTCAATGTTTTTTAAAAGTGTTCAAATTCTGACAACGGCGGAGGGTATCAGGTAGAGAGTTCCAGAGTGTAGTTGCTGCCACGTCCAAGTGCATGTTTCCATATGTGGAGGTTCGACATCTAGGTCTAACTAATGTCAGTGAATTTTCAGATCTTAAGGGAACGATTTGGTCGGTAAACAGTGATCACCTCTTCGAAGTATTTTGGTGCCATTTTATGAATCACCTTATATGAGTAGAGGAACATTTTGTATTGGATGCGCTTGTTAGTAGGAAGCAAATGTAAAGAAGTCAGCACTGGAGTTATGTAATCACCTCTCTTGGTACGAGTGATGATTCGTGCTGTCATATTCTGTATCCGCTGCAGTTTTGCCAGGTCGGTTGTTTTAATACCGGAAAGAAGAGCATTGGCGTAGTCGAGCCGAGATGTCACGAGTTTACTAAGATCTTACACACATCTTCTGTAATGAGCGATCGTATTCGTCCGATATTACATAGTTGATGATAGCAAGCACGAGTCACAGATGAGATATAAATTTGCATGCAAAGTGTCTTATCAAACCATACACCTAGGTTCTTCACAAACGGTGCTTCTCTGATAATAGTGTCGGCAAAATTCAGATGGTACGATGGTGAGTCAGTGACTATGGTTTTCGGTGAAAATACAATGAACTGTTTTGTCCTGATTCAATTTTAGCATGTTAGCGGACATCCACATCTTCATCTCGTCCATACAAGCCTCAAGGCGGCTAGCGGTATTTTGCCAATTAGATTTGAATACTAGATAGGCTTATGTGTCATCTTCATAACAGTGATGTAGAACATTATTTTTACTTTTATGTAAATGTAACTTTCTTTGGCCCAATGGTTCTTGAGAAAAAGACGTTTAAAGGTTTTCCTTATATATTTGTATGTAAAACGCCAAGTTTGGTTGAAATTGGCCCAGGGGTTCTGGAGATTTTTAAAAGTTCTTCATGTATTTTCACTATTTTGCTATTATCTCCCCTTGGAGAAGGGCGTGACCCCTCATTTGAAAAAACTTGAATTCCTTTCACCCAAGAATGCTTTGTGCCAAGATTGGTTGAAATTGGCACAGTGGATCTGGATAAAAAGATTTTTTAAAAGTCGTCAATGTATTTTCACTATTTCGCTATTATCCCCCCTGGGAAGGGGCGTGGCGCTTCATTTGAACAAATCTGAATCCCCTTTGCCCACGAATGTTTTGTACCAAGTTTAGTTGAAATTGGGCCAGTGGTTCCGGAGAAGAAGATTTTTAAAAGTGTTTCAATTATTTTTACTATTTTGCTATTATATCCCCTTGGAGAAGGATGTAGAAGGATGTGGCCCTTCATTTCAACAAACCTGAATCCCCTTGCTTTGTGCCAAATTTGGTTGAAATTGGCCCAGTGGTTCTAGAGAATAAGTCGAAAATGTGAAAGTTTACGGACAGACTGACGACGGACAATGGGTGATCAGCAAAGTTCACTTGAGCTTTCAGCTCAAGTGAGCTAAAAAGCAAATCCTTTACAAACAAACAGAAACGTTTAATTTTTCATTAAGGTTAATCGATCCTCGTGTGATGTCATAGGTTTTTGCAAAAATCTTTATCAAATTAAACTTTGCGCATGATAGAAATATATCTTCAGAGGAATTTTATTCACTGCATAAAATAAAAAATTTGGTGAACTATTGATATTGATAAAGTGAATATTTTCTATAGATAATCAATTCTTTATAATTAAAAAAATGTTGTCAAGGGCAATAACTCCTATGCTGGTATTTCTTCTACTGCATGTCTATTATGCATGATTTCCCTAATATCCACAATTAATTTATACGTATTTATGAATCAGTAGGGGTTTTTTTAAAATGGTTGACATTTAAAATTTGTCATTTCAACAAGATTTTATCTATCTTAATTATTCTGTACAACGAAAATGTGTGATTTTCTGATGTTAACATATACTTCCGGTTTTTTTTTTATATGTTTGACATCTTTAAAAATGTGGCAACATACACATTTTCTTTGGTTATTGTTTAAATTTAACTATATTGAATGGAAATTAATACAGTTTTTGCACTTTTAACCATTATTATTGATAAGTCACATGAGGATCGATCCACCTAAAGAGAATATTTGTTGCTGTTAGTACACATTACCATCTTCTATATCAATTTGTATCTCGGACCTCTGCTCTTCTCTGTAGATTTGTTTCTCTTCTAAACACGAAAATCCAATTGACAATTTAGTCGGATGAAAACAATTATTGAACAAATTTAATGCATATCTCTTTTTCGTCAATTGCCTTTTTTTTTTAAACATACAGAATTTTCATAATTTCTGTATGCATCATTCAAATGCAAAATTGGGTTGCTTTTTTGGAGCTTAATATTTAACCTGTTTCGACTCCAGAATCACTTCCTAGGGTGGAGTCGGATGCCCCCATCACAACAACATCTGTTGGATTATTTTCTGCAGTTCGGGATTCTAGCAATGCTTCAGAAAAAAAAATACAGTGTATATTGTATCAGCAGTAAACAAAGTGGTGAAAAATGTCCAAGATAGAGGGATGAACATTTGAAATCATTTATTTGCAACTATATAACGAGAAACTCCAACTCTAATCCTGCTCTTTGTTAGTCCAACAAATGGTCGTTCATTGTGTGGTTTCTGCCTAATTTCTATTGAAATCCGTTGTTGTCATTTACAACAATGAGAAATTTTTTGTTTCGATCTAGTTAGATCCGTTTTAGTGCAATCTATCCGCGTATGAATTATACATTCCACGAACTACTCCTTGAACTATTCACAAATAAAGAAATGTCATTAAGCAGTGTGCAGTGATATGTGGATCCACTTGCTATTCAATGAAGAAATATAAATATTTATTCGTTTGGAGGTTGTCCTCCTTGAACATTTTCTCTTTATCATTGTTCGAAGATGGAAATCATTACCAAATATGGAGTCAAGGGCAAATGGTTTTCAGTTGTTACGTTTAAATATTTACATTCAGCTTCTTCATCGTCAACTACCCATATTTATGTAGCAATACTCCATTATCACCTGCACATGGAGTTTATATCTCTCAACTGCAAGAGCTTGTTCTGCGTATGGTCATTTCTTAAATCGAGGCAAGCTACTGACAAACAAGTTGATGGTACAGGGGTTTCAACAGTCTCGTTTAAAGTCAGTATTTCGCAAATTCTATGGTCGTTATAACGATTTATTTTGACTCTACAACCTATCATTGGGTCAAATGCTGTCTGACGTGTTTCATACCGATTGTTAGGCCGTTCGTGGCACACTGATTTTGACTACGGATTATTTCAATACTCCTTTAGGGTATCGATTTTATAGATACGTGTTTTAAAAAACACTTGATTAAAATGTGGAAAATGAGCTGTAGTGCCTCTTTGATAAAATCAAAACGAATTCGTTTCTTATTGCGTATCTTATAGAAACTAGTACTATGGCGTAGCAGTTAGCCTGTATTGATTATTAATTTAAGAAATAAATTCATTTTTTGAAAATACATGAAGGCATGAAATGCGACGCTTCCATCAGCCTACTTCATGTAGAGTAAAACGTGATTCATAAAGGTATGCTGGCCTGAAGCGTTGTTGTTCATGCCCTCATGTATTTTAAAGAAAGGGATTTTTGTGATATTTATTACGTTTTACTTTCATTTCTGTCGGAATTCCCACACGTTAAAATAGTAGTATCACATGTATCAAAATTTATACGCACATTGTTCATATTCATGAGGAAATGGCTATCATTTCAAATGGTAAAGATATCGAATTCAAAAACATCGGTAATATGAATGTTATGCGATTGAATCAATGTTTTTGGCTGTTTATGCATCAAACACACTTTCGCTGTTCCATCCAGATTTAATACTTACATGTACACTCTTTTTTATCTGTATTCTGTTTTTCTTCACACTGTCTTCTGCCCATTAACCGCTTTTCTGAATTGCCCACAAAATTGTGTGATTAGGCATGATATGGTTTCATGTTTATATCAAAGGAGTACACGAAAGCACATGAACCACTAGCGGACTTAAGAAGGGGGCACGCCTAATTTTTTCAATGTTGAATGCAAGTTTGGTTCCTTTATCAGAATACCGTTTAATTCAAAGTTTTTATCGAGGACAGGTATATAAATAACATGAATAATGTAGATCAATTTATCAAAATATCACGTTTCGAACAAAAAATCATCATAAACATCATTTCTACAACTCCGAATTTTTCATCACACTATTTATGCCGAGGTATGACCTTTTAGGCTTCACCTGGGCAAATCTAGTTAAAAATGAAGAACATACCAACTTATTTTAAAAGTAGCAGGTGAGCCTCAAACGAACATAGAGATATTAAAAAGAAAACATTAATATTGACCAAAGATGAATATGATAAATTCATTTATGTACAATGTAGCAATCTTCATTAAAACTTTCAAAATTTACGCTTGTGTATCAAAAATACTATTAGTTTTACGTCAGATTTTGTTATCAAAATCATTTAAAAGACGGGAGCTTCGCCCCTAGGTCCCCATCAGGGATTTGCCCTGGACCCTCTGGGGGCTTAAAGCCAATTCCCTTCCACTCCGATTTTTCTACACACCCTAAACTGATATCTTACATCCGCCCAGGAGAATTCTTGATATATTATCAACATACTCAGGAAGGTTAGTAAATTCCTCTTTCGACTGATAAAGAGAATAAAGAGAATTGTGATGACTGTCAATACTATTCCTGTCAGAATCCAGGAGATTACCATCCAAACTGGGCTTCTGAAAAATAAGACAGCACGCTAAAGATAATGCATTTTTTTCGCCTCATGTTTTGATCCAATACATAATAACGCATTCTCAATAAGAATTTGTTTTGTTGCAACATCATTTTCGTAACAATAGTTAGTAAAGTTTGAGATGACAAGTATTACATTGCTAAAAATCATCTCTCAGAACGAAGAAAATGAATAGTACCCTTACCCATTAATCTCCCGTATCACGTATGGAATGTCACTTTCACTTCGTGTTTTGTTCTGTGATACGTCATTCCTAGAAAACAGAGACTTCAGCTTATGTCTTTTATAAGTTATTTCATACCTCGGTTTTGGATCCACACGTTTGGTGGGATGTGTGGGTCCAAATCGTGGTATGCGAGGATGAATAGCTTCAAAATATCAAATAGACTTCCATAAAACTTTCTCACGTGATTGATCTTTCTGTGGACAGTTCATCTGTTGTGTTCAATGCTGTTGTTGAAACTGTAATACTTCAAAAAGAAAATCATCATCAAGCTGTTTACATGAACTAAAGGATTTTGTTGCTGAGAAAGGTGCGGGAAAAACAGATCCATGGACTAGAATGCTAACCTGAGTCAAATTGTTCATAAAGGGAGCTTGGGTAACTAAGAGCATAAATCTGTCAACCCCATTTGTGGACAAGGTCAGATTTAAGGCCCATGAAATCAAGAAAAGAAAATTGAATCTACATCGCAAGAGTACGCTTTCATATTAATTAGACTAATTGTATCTATACCACTATTTGGCCACACGGCGCGTGGTTTTAAACAAACGTAAATGATTTTGAAACACTGTACACTTGAAATTTGAAAGGATATGTCTCATGTTTTCAAAGTATACAAAATTATATGCATTTGGTCTTCCTTATGCTTATAGAAAGTAATTCTAATAGTTCGTTCGCCGAAATATTGCGATAATTAGGCACAATACAGACTTAAATCTAAGCCCCAATTTCAAAAACCCTAGTTAATTAGGTACATGTAGGTAGTCACGTGGTACAGTGACGTCATATGCGACCTTTGTCGATGAACTTGTCGTGGAAGTAATGTTAGATATTTTTAAAAACTCGGGTTTTAGGGGCCTAATCTATTCACCATGGATAACATTTTCTACGTCTCTGTCTAAAAGGTGGGTTTTTTTTAAAGTACAGGGGTAATTGCTGCTGGGTTGTTTTTGTAATTGCAAAGTCGTTATGCCGACGAAAGAATAACCACGTCTTATCCCTCATACCTTCCTTCGAAAATTAAAAAAAAAGTCTAAATCCTTTCTACTGACAGCTAGTAACACCCTAATGCAGTGTTATTTACAACCCGATAATGTGATAATTGGTTTTTTTTGTCCATTAAATATAATCTATTTATTAAATGGTTTACAACTGTTTTCAAACCTCGCTCGATGTCACAGATATGATGGCACGTAAAATATCGAAGAAAATATGCATATCGCAAGATTTGAATTTCATCGCTTTCAAACTCGAAAACTATGCAAACTGTTTCATTTAAAACACATGTAAAGTAGTTTTAGGCATGAAATGAATTAATTTTGCTGAAAAAATTAAAAAGTTTAGAAACATGTGATGTGTCCTTTAAGGAACAGATTTCACCTGCATATTTCTAAGTTAGCTTTAAACCGTATTGCATTCCCATCCTGGCCCTGGGGTCATAGTTTGATCAAACTTGAATTTATATGTCTATATACAGAATGTTTCAAGTAAATTTTTACTATTCTGACCTAGATTTCTCGTTAAAAAAAACTTAAGTCAATACTCGGACTCAAGTCCGAGATTTTACTCAAATTTTGATCGCTAATTCTTCTTTTAAAAGTAGATTTCCAAATTATCGCCACTTAGGAAGAAGCATTCCCTTTCATTTGAACACACATAGATCCCCTTTAGCTAAGGATACCTTGTTTGAAATTTGGTTGAAATCAGTCCAGCAGTTCTGGAGAAGATGTTGAAAATGTGAAAAGTTTAAGACAAAGACGAAAACAACTACAAAAGTTGGACAATTTTTTTATCAGAAAAGATCACCTGAGTCTAGAGCTCAGGTGAGTTAAAATTATTACTTTTCTGTGGATTTCTTCATCAAACATTGAACTTCAGAACGAAAGCACCTTTTTTCCGAATCAATATTTAAGCACTCGGCGTCTGAAAATACATTATGATTATGGTTTCAATTTATGTTTACAATAACTGCCATGATAAGTACAGCTTCACGTATATATGTATGATCACTGCATGGATTGGACAGCATTTATATTTTATCTATCATACATATAAGTACTGGTAAATCATGTAGTCAACATTTTTTGTCATATACATGTATCCTTATTACTTACATTTGAAAACGTGTTTGGAATGGATCATTTGGTTGGGACATCCACTGGTAAATTCTGAACAATCGTAGTAGGAAGCCACCCTATTTTCAAAGAATTGGTAGTTGTAAATTGGACAATTTCCTGGAAAATGAAGATATGTTATTAATGTTGTGCATCCACTGTCACATAAAACTTATAACACTTAAGTTTGTATATTACAAATTAATATAATATACCTAGTAGTGTATCAGCCCTGATACACCTATCTTGGCTAGGGTGAGACAGCTACAAGTAGGTAGGGCTGTCTCACCATAAGGGCCGAGATTAATATAATCCTTCATTAGTACGAGTGTGGGATAGGGAAATTCCACCGAGGGGACAAGATTCGCAGTCTAGGACGAAGCTTTGCCGAGTCCTAGACAGCGAATCTTGTTCCAGAGGTGGAATTTCCCTATCCCACACGAGTTAATAATGAAGGATTATTTTTCTCACATTTTAACTACAGTTTAGTGCATAAATTTAGGAGCTTTGAGAAAATTCTAAATTATCAAAATCCTCATTTGAACTTCGATGCAAAAACTAATTAGATAGGCAGAAAGAGCATACCCGAAAATGGTTTACACTGTAAGTGTAAACTAAAAAAAACTAAGGTTGTCCACCAGAAAGCTATATACATTAAAATTTAAAGATAACAATGCAACATATTTTTGCTTCATCGTGTACCGTAAATCTTCACCGTGTAACGTAAATCATAGAAAATATATTACGTCACAATCAAATGACGTCGCAGCAGTGTGAGACATATAGAATATCACACTCTAATGTTGATCTCGGACCTGGGATTGGCCCCAAGAGTTGATCTCGGCCCGAGCCCGTAGGGCGAGGGCCGAGATCACTCGAGGGGCAATCCCAGGTCCGAGATCAACATTAGAGTGTGATATTGTTTATATCATATACCTAAAACACAACAAGTTGATAAACATTTTTTTTAAATTGGGTGGGTGGGTGGGGGGGGGGGTCATTGACCCAAACATAAATACATGGTATACTGTACAACGATATTTGACTATTTGATTCCTTCAGAGAGTTTACTTTAATGGTTACGTTTCCAGTACTATTGACATTGTGAAACATGCTAAAGTCTGGGTTTTGTAGCTTTATTCCATTGCTGATTTTTATTTATTTTTTCGGATTTACCAAACTCGCCCGTTTTCAATATTTCATATAATTTGTAAGAGTTGTAGAACTTTGTTTACGTGGCGTCATCGTATGAACGGGAATGCAATGTTTACTGATGCTGCTATTTCTTTGCTTAAGGAATGTTACCTTATACTGAAGTAAGTTTTTTTTTTTACCGTTTCCCATCTGTTTAGCATCTATAAGTCGTTGAAATACGTCGGAAGATAATGGTTCTACTTTTCTCGTTTTATTGTCAAGTCCTCGGGATTTTAGATTTCAGAAATCGTTTTAAAACAGTTTTCTACATCAAAATTGCTGTAAATTAACATTTTATCTCCATTAGGACCGGGGATTTCTGAAAATGCTTCAGTATCACCCTCCATGATCCTCCTACTGTTTTCTGTCACCTAGAACGTTGATTGTTTTGAAATGAAGTTAAACGTGTTATTGTTCTAAATAAACAATTGTTACCTGGGTTACCCCCCTTTGCTTAGATACTCGCTACAATTTAGCGCTGTTTTCAAAAACGTTTTTATTTAATTTTTCTGCTTAAATTAAATTTTGTCGTGGAAGAAAGTATTATATATGAAAAAAATTGTGTCTAACATCATTTTTTCATGTAGTTATGTTAGATTTCAAAAGATTAAAGAAGAAATAGCCATTTGAAATTTGAGGGCGAGACAGCCCCTTGACAACGGGCCGAGACAGAGATATCTCGGCCCTTAGGGCGAGACAGCCCTACCTACTTGCAGCTGTCTCACCCTAGCCAAGATAGGTGTATCAGGGCTGATACACTACTAGGTATATGATATAGAAAAATCTCACATGGCTGTCTCACATGGGTAAAGTCTATCTCACACTGGTGATAATGTGAGAAATCTCTGTCTCGGCCCGTTGTCAAGGGGCTGTCTCGCCCTCAAATTTCAAATGGCTATTTCTTCTTTAATCTTTTGAAATCTAACATTACTACATGAAAAAATGATGTTAGACACAATTTTTTTCATATATAATACTTTCTTCCACGACAAAATTTAATTCAAGCAGACAAATTAAATAAAAACGTTTTTGAAAACAGCGCTAAATTGTAGCGAGTATCTAAGCAAAGGGGGGTAACCCAAGTAACAATTGTTTATTTAGAATAATAACACGTTTAACTTCATTTCAAAACAATCAACGTTATAGGTGACAGATAACAGTAGGAGTATTATGAAGGATAATATTGAAGCATTTTCAGAAATCCCCGGTCCTAATGGAGATAAAATGTTAATTTACAGCAATTTTAATGTAGAAAACTGTTTTAAAACGATTTCTGAAATCTAAAATCCCGAGGACTTGGCAATAAAACGAGAAAAGTAGAACCATTATCTTCCGACGTATTTCAACGACTTATAGATGCTAAACAGATGGGAAACGGTAAAAAAAAAAAACTTACTTCAGTATAAGGTAACATTCCTTAAGCAAAGAAATAGCAGCATCAGAACTGTAAACATTCCCGTTCATACGATGACGCCACGTAAACAAAGTTCTACAACTCCTACAAATTATATGAAATATTGAAAACGGGCGAGTTTGGTAAATCCGAAAAAATAAATAAAAATCAGCAATGGAATAAAGCTACAAAACCCAGACTTTAGCATGTTTCACAATGTCAATAGTACTGGAAACGTAACCATTAAAGTAAACTCTCTGAAGGAATCAAATAGTCAAATATCGTTGTACAGTATACCATGTATTTATGTTTGGGTCAATGACACCCCCCCCCCCCCCCCCCAATTTTAAAAAAAATGTTTATCAACTTGTTGTGTTTTAGGTATATGATATAAACAATATCACACTCTAATGTTGATCTCGGACCTGGGATTGCCCCTCGAGTGATCTCGGGGCCAATCCCAGGTCCGAGATCAACATTAGAGTGTGATATTCTATATTTCTTACATACATAATCTTAAATAATAATATCATATCTCAAATAGCGTTTGAAAAATGATTCTGTCTATACATATATACATAAGTAAAACAATGCTCGCTAAGAATGAAGATCATAAGCCACAACTGTTACATCTGGCATAGTCCATCCTATGCAGAAAATGAAGTACCTATGTATTTTGCAAAGACGAGATAAGCATAGGTTCTATCAAATGCTTAAACGTTTAAGAAACAGTCACTCTGAAATTTATGCTGGCATATCTTGTATGTTGATAAAATTCGTTTTGAATGTACATGTAGGGCAAAAATATGTCACCATAGGAATCACTAAATTCACGAGGCATTTTTGTACAATGCCAAGTTATGACGTCTCAATGCCATTGATATGATTTCTGTACATTCAAACATGATATAAATCGTGTATTTTGTTGTTTGATTGATTGTTTGTTTTACGACTCGTCGAGAATTTTTCACTCATATTGAGACGTGACCAGCTGTATGTAAAGTACCACAAATTTAGACATACGCTTCGCGCTGTCGCGACACGGGACCTCCATTTTTGAGTTTATATCCGAAGGAACCGTGATTCTCACTTCTAAATGCTGAGTATTTGGCGAAGGAGCAATCACTACCCATTTTAACGTCTTAGGTTTGACGCGGCCTTGGCACGAGCGGGGCTCGAACTCACAACATAGTTTCCTACTATGATTGATTCTGTAGCTCTCTGATCCGTCCTAATATTTTCTGAGAGACCTACACTTCTGCAGCTAGTTACATATACATGTATACAATATATAGAGAGATGTATATTAAATCTACTAAAATATAATTCTACAGTATAATCTAAACATACCTGGTGCAATAGGAACACTTCTGCCACAGAATTCGACTGTTTCATTTAGGTAAGTACTGACCAAACAATGGTAAACCATTCTTTGTTGAGCTGGATCATTGGAAGTGAGATCATTTAGACAGCTGAGTTTCTCTGAAGCTGCTTCCCAGGCTGTTATGTTATTTGCCTCTCACATGACTTCACTCTGTGTACCCATCGTGGAAGCTGCACAGCATCACAACTCTACAAAACCATCATGGGACTGGGCTACTTGTTTACCTGACTATTGTCTGAAGACTACGGATTAATGAATATGAAATGTTTTAATTAATCATAAACCAGCTGATCTTACCATAAACAACAGCGAAATAAGGTAGATGATTTTCATTTCTGAGATAAATATCTTCTGAAGAAAAAGAAAGTAATACTTTGGTGGATAGAACATAACACTGCACTGGAATCATTTCACTAACAGAAATAATTATCAATATACAACAACCTTATATTAAAAGTAACGCATTTGAGGTCCTCCTTGATACATTAATGTATTGCATTTGTTGGAGCTAACCTTTGATCTTTGTCAACACAGAATCCAAATAATCAACTACATGTACATGTATAAAAGTAGTACGTTTGGTACACACCATATTATCAATGTATAAACAGTAATGTTTTCAGAATAGATTTTTGTTGATGAAGTGTATGTACGCATGAAAGATGAAGATAACAGTGATCAATCTCATAATCCCTATAAGGAATACAAAATAAAGAATTTGGCAAACACGGATCCCCGGATATACCAGAGGTGGGATCGGGTATCTAGGAGGAGTAAGCACCCCCTGTTGACCGCTCACAACCGCCGTGAGCCCTATATCTTGCACATATGATGTAGAGTAATTATCAGTATAGAAAGTAAGCACAGACACCCAGTTCCTGGACCGTCTACCCCTCCTACTTTCCGTCTATCTTGTATATTGTACCCCCTCCCCACACCCCCCCCCCCACCCCACCCCCACCCCCGCCCTCAATGATATTATAAATTCATATTATAAATTCATAAGCTAAAACATATGATTTTCTCTTCTTTTAGTTCTTTTACTACCTTGCCAAGTATTTTTGAAGTCGACTGCTACCTTGCGAGTAGGGTCATTTCTGAAAAAGTAAAATAACAAGAGATGTTTGTAAAACACATATGCCCCCCATGGTGCAAAATTGAAAAGGGTTATACACACACACATCATTTAATTGAGAGTAGTATCATCAATTCAAAATATTGAGCAGACAATATCTTCCTATGTCAAGAGTGGATTGACCATGTGACCTAAAACTCAATAGGGGTCATCAACTCCTGAAGATGTACCAGTGTACCAAGTTTGATGTCTGTCAAGCAAAGGGTTCTCAAGATATTGAACGGACAGTATATTCCTATGTCCAATTTGACCCTTGACTTTTGACCATGTGACCTTAAAATAATTAGTAGTCATCTTCTCCTGAAGATGTACCAGTGTACCAAGTTTGATGTCTGTCAAGCAAAGGGTTCTCAAGATATTGAGCGGACAGTATATTCCTATGTACAGTTTAACCCTTGACCTTTGACCACGCGACCTCAAAATCAATAGGTGTCATCTTCTTTTGAAGATGTACCAGTGTACCAAGTTTCATGTCTGTCAAGTAAAGGGTTCTCAAGATATGGAGCAGACAGTATATTCCAATGTCCAGTTTGACCCTTGACCTTTGACCATGTGATCTGAAAATCAATAGGGGTCGTCTTCTCCTGAAGATGTACCAGTGTACCACGTTTGATGTCTGTCAAGCAAAGGGTTCTCAAGATATTGAACGGACAGTATATTCCTATGTCCAGTTCGACCCTTGACCTTTAAACATGTGACCTCAAAATAAATAGGGGTAATTTTCTCTTGAAGATGTACCAGTGTACCAAGTTTGATGTCTGTCAAGCGAAGGGTTCTCAAAATATTGAACGGACAGTATATTCCTGTCTAGTGTGACCCTTGACCTTTGACCATCGGTGACCTCAAAATCAATAGTGGTCGTCTTCTCCTGAAGTCGTATCAGTGTACCAAGTTTGATGTCTGTCAAGAAAAGGGTTCTCAAGATACTGAGCAGACAGTATATTCCCATGTCAAGTTTGACCCTTGACCTTTGACCATGTGACCTCAAAATCAATAGGGGTCATCTTCTCTTGAAGATGTACCAGTGTATCAAGTTTGATGTCTGTCAAGCAAAGGGTTCTCGAGATATTTAACGGACAGTATATTCCTATGTCCAGTTTGACCTTTGACCATGTGACCTCAAAATCGATGGGGGTCATCTTCTTCTAAAGATGTAATAGTTTGACCCTTGACCTTTGACCATGTGACCTCAAAATCAATAGGGGTCATCTTCTCTTGAAGATGTACCAGTGTATCAAGTTTGATGTCTGTCAAGCAAAGGGTTCTCGAGATATTTAACGGACAGTATATTCCTATGTCCAGTTTCACCCTTGACCTTTGACCATGTGACCTCAAAATCGATGGGGGTCATCTTCTTCTAAAGATGTAATGGCATACCAAGTTTGATGTCTGTCAAGCAAAGGGTTCTCTAGATATTGAATGGTCAGTATATTCCTATGCCCAGTTTGACCCTTGACCTTTGACCATATGACCTCAAAATCGATGGGGGTCATCTTCTTCTAAATATGTAATGGCATACCAAGTTTGATGTCTGTCAAGCAAAGGGTTCTCTAGATATTGAATGGTCAGTATATTCCTATGCCCAGTTTGACCCTTGACCTTTGACCATATGACCTCAAAATCAATAGGGGTCATCTACTCCTTAGGATGTACCAGTGTGCCAAGTTTGATGTCTTTCAAGCAAAGGGTTCTCAAGATATTGAGCGGACATTATATTCCTATGTCGAGAGTAGATTGACCTTTGACCTTTTGACCTGAAAAACAATAGGGATCCTCTTCTACTCATAACTAACCCACATATGAAATATCATTATCATCAAGTGAATGGTTCTCAAGATATTGAGCGGACAACACATGGTCTACAGACCGACCGACAGACCGACCGACCGACAGGTGCAAAACAATATGCCCCCTCTTTTTCAAAGGGGGGCATAAAAATCTAACTCGTTTTAACAAGTTAGTATGCAAGGTGAAGATAACGAACAGTTATCAATCTTATAACTCCTACAAGCAATACAAAATAGATAGTTGGGCAAACACGGAAAAATAGTATCTCATTATAACGAGTTAGTTATCTCATTATAACGAGTTACATATCTCATTCTAGCGAGTTAGTTATCTCACTATAACCAGTTACAAACACGTGCAAAATGTATTCGGTCACAATGGCGGCGTGTTTACGTTTAAAAGCGAAAGCAAGAAGTAAATGACCTTGCCCTGCTATTTTTGGATTGTCAGGAAATAGAATTTTTTTGTAAAATTAGAAATTGGTCACATGATACGTCATGTGGTACCTAGTTATCGTCTGCTGTTTACAAACAAAAGGGAAAAATTACGAATTATTCAAAGATGGGTCGGAGAGGAAAAGAGATGGGGTTAGAAGTTAAAAAGGTCATTGTGGAGTTATTGCAGGGTGGATACAGCCGGAGAAAGATTAGTGAGATGTTGAAGTTACCCAAATCGAGCGTTATTGATGTTTGTAAGAAATTTTCTGAATCGGGATCAGTTGAAAACAAACCCAAAACTGACCGGCCACCGAAAATGTTCATTTCTTAACCCAAACAATTGAATAGGTGGTGATGTATTTTCTTGAATTCAACAAAAAGACTGAATTGTCAAGAAGTGATATGGTTATTATTTATCGTTTTAATAACTATTCGAAATGCAAAAGGGGTTTGTATGGTGTTCGGATAGGCATGAGAGCGCGAAGGCGCGTTGCTTGTTTTCGTGAGAGCGCGAAGGCGCGTTGCTTGTCTGCGCGAAGGCGCGTTGCTTGTTGGCGTGAGAGTGCGAAGGTGCGTTGCTTGTTGGCGTGTTGTGACTAACGCGCAGTCACGCTTTTGCAAATGGCCATATCCGGACACCAAAAGTTTGTCATATTTTCATAGTTAACTTGATATTTGAACGAAAAATCAGCTATATGTATATTCAAACCAAGCAATTAGTGATGAAATACCAGGTAGCAGTAGCAGGAATATATCTGTCTGGACAGAAAATTATTCCTAAATGAACTTCATTTTAAGGCACATAGCATCGCTTTTCAAAGTGGGGGGTGGGGGGGGCGATTTTTCACTCATATGGAGACGGAGAATTATTTTTCCCCATTGTTTATATATTTGTAATTATACTATAGCTATAACATCATAGATTCCAGGAACAAGAGAGGGCCCTAAAACGTTTTCGTCTGTTATTTCGTTATATTGAATTATTTATATCGTTATAACAAAATACCAACTCGTATAACGTTGAGTTAGTTATCTTGTTATAACGAGATAATTAACTCGTTATAACGAAATGATAACTCCTTATAACGAGATAATGAACTCGTTATAACAAGATAACTAACACGTTATAACGAGATAATCAACTCCTCATAGATAATGAGATAATTAACTCGTTATAACAAGATAATTAACTCGTTATAACGAGATATCTAACTCGCTATAACGAGATAATCAACTCGTTATAACGAGATAATTAAATCGTTATAACGAGATAATTAAATCACTATAACAAGATACTTAACTCGTTATAACGAGATAACTAACATTATAAAGATCCCTCCCTGCTCAAAGGTCATATGCGCCGAGCATAGGCCGAAATTTTGCGGCCCTTCACCGGCAGTGGTAACATTTCCATATGAGTGAAATATTCACGAGAGGGACTTTAAACAATATTCAATCAATCAATCAATCAATCAATCATACAGATTGTTATCTAGACCGTGTATTAACTATAGAAATGTTGCCTTTTGATCTTGCTTATAGTTTTAAGTGATCTCTGTAATGCAAATGAAATTTGAGATGAATTCCGCTACGTATTCAATTGTGAATTTTTCAATGATGAGAAAAATGTTTACTCCTGCAAATATTTACAAAATCAGAAATGCTATTAGTTTTGCAAATTTATCTCATAGTTATGTCAGATTACTTTTATTGGTTTGGCCAAATTTTGTAGAATTGTAATGTCAATATTCAAAAAATGATATTCCTTCCACTAGTAACCTGACAATTGTACTGTACATATGTTACATTTTATTCATTCAACCTGTTTGTTACTGTTAGTTTTCTATGTTTGTACTTCATGTAAGGCCAAAAAGTGAAATAAAAGTTTCAAAGAGAGTATTTCCCTCCAATAAAATGAGTAATGTATCAAAATTCGTTAGTCTGATTTATAGTTGCACTACCATCAATAATCAATGTAGTTAAACAGTCTACACACTTGTAATAATTAGATGTTTACACCCAGATCCATGTGCAAGGGAGCGTGATCTGAATATTTAATTTTATTAATATGCATAGTGAAATTAACTTTGTACCAAATTCATTGTGACCATTGTCAGGGCTAACACTTTCTATCATGTGACTATCACTGTTATATATAAACAATCTTTCTACAAACTCGAGTTCTCCTATTGAAATCACCAAATGTTATCACTTTACCCTTAGACAAATAATGTACTAATATATATTCAAATTCATAGTATAAATCATAATCATACTGTCTATAGAAATTAAAGTGGTGGAAAAGACACCAAAGCATGTTATTATAGGGTTATTGAACTTAAATTCGTGAATATTGGCACGAGTGCCAATATTCACCAATATAAGTTCAATAACCCTTTTATTATATAGCTAAAGTATTTAGTTGTTAAATTATATTCCCTTTCATTCAAACTACTCCAAAATAGACGAGAATTCATCAATATTGGCATCTAAGGTGAAAGTGTGCAATATCAGCATGCATTTCTTATATGTTCAAAATTAAACCCGTCATTGGTGCATTTTGTTTAAGTAAATAAAAAGGAATATTTGTTTTTAGTGGAATAATATAGGGTTATTGAACTTATATTGGTGAATATTGGCACGAGTTGGCTGTAAAAATGCTCGAGCTTGTGAGAATGTTTTGGGCGCATACAATTTACGCAATGCAAAGTTAGCGTTCAATAAATTCTCAGGATATTGAACGTAGACATTCTCTAGATTTTACGCAGACTTTATAATAGACTATTTATTAGCTATATAATAAATATCAAATACCGGCTCTGTCAGATTCGGAGGACCGTCGTCTGCCATTTTGGCTTGTTTACGTCGTTACGGTAAGGTCAATATTGAACGCTCATACTCGGAATGTTTCTGGCGCACACAATTTACGCAATGGACAGGTTAGCGTTCAATAAATTCTCAGGATATTGAACGCAGACATTCTCTAGATTTTACGCAGATTTTATAATAGACTATTTATTAGCTAAATAATAATAAAAATTATCAGAGTTCCCTGCATCTTTATAATTTAACCATACATATTGCGTCTCAAAAATAAAATTACCACTTACTGTTACATATTTAGAAAATAAATTCCTAATTAAAACAATATAGTTCTTCATGAGAAGCCTCGCCAAAATAACCCACGCAATAAGTGAGGAGCTGCTTGAGTGAACGATTGACACAATCAAACCGAAATTTCAAAATATTTCAAATTGACACATAACGTATGTACGTTCAATAAACCAGATACATTTCTGACTAAACTAGGGACAAAACTTGGAACAATTTTAGATACATTTTATTTTAAGTATTTATCACTCAAACAGCATTCATACCCCATACCTGCACTTTGGAATAATCCAAACATCCGTCATTTCCTTTCGATCTATATTTATCTACACGTAACACAGGTATTTAAAGGTACTGACTAAAACCCGGTCTTCGGTGGGTGGGTGTAATGTCCTGATAAGTGTAATGACCTGATTGACCTGATGGGGTATAAAGTAATATCATTAAGGAAATAAACGTTGTATTGAAATAATTTTTGTTTCTTATATCTTGTTTTATCATTCTTTATGATATTAGAAAAGAAGAAATTACAAGAATTTATTTTAATACCCTTTTTATCGCATTTAGCAAAAGCAAAGGGTGTAATGTCCTGATAATTAGTGTAATGTCCTGATGAAGTATTTTACCAATCTGAGCTGTAATGTTAAGTGTATATATTTATTTTTTGTAGTCATTATTTTGTATGAATAGTTATATTTAATATGTTGTAAAACATAATTATTAAATATTGTTTAAACGAGTATTATAACGAGTTTTCTTCTACGGTGGTGTAATGTCCTGATGAAGAATGACCTGATGAGATTTTCTGCGGTGTAATGTCCTGATGAAGATTGACCTGATAAGACGTGTCGAATAGCTTTATTACTTTAACAAGTTGATTTGAAAGTCATATGAAAGAAGTAGTATTTATATATTGATTATTTCTAAAGTTTTCATAAAGATTATTTCAATTTCGGCATTTTGAAAGGAGTAGATTTGCTATTCCAAAAATTGGTATATTGAAATTATTTGTTTGTGCGTCGCATGCAATATTTTAGGTCATACTTTTCATTTATTATTTCTAACGTTTATCTTAATTATTTATTCATTCATCCAATCCTGGGCTATGTTGGGCATACAAAATTCAAGAAGAAGAAAATCAAGATAAGTACACAATCACAACAATATATGTTATGACATACACATGTACGATGCATGACAATATAAGATATATATAATTTACGAATTATACCAGAGTTATACATGTTTTTATCGTATGAACAGTGTTTATTATTATTCAAGTTCTTCTTTTGAAAATATTAATGAAAAATTACCAAGTAAAACGTTGTAATATTATACAAATCTTGCTTCATATTCGATAATCTTGATATTTGAATTCGATAATCTTGATATTTATATGCGGAAATTTTGATTTATATTTGACAATCTTGTTCAATTTTTCAAATATAAATAACAAGATTATCGAATATAAATCAAGATATGTATAAAACTGCAATATTAACTGCAATTTGTTATCTGTATTTGACGTGATAGTTTAAATTATTTTTGATGTTACCGAATTCTTTACTACCATTCATACTTTAACTTCAGTGATTAAAGATGTGCCTTTGATATTCTGAAAATTAATTGCTAAATTGAAATTAATTTGTTTTTACATTGCGGTATTTCAGCCTTGAAGTCGAAATAAGCCAGGTATACGGTAGTTACTCACAATTACCAAATTATTTAGCTTGCGTCACTTGGACTATCGGGATTGAATACTTTATTTTCCTTTATCAACTTCTCCAAATTATAAGTATGCAAAATCATTGGATGCCAATTCTGTATGGTTCCAATTTGGAAATCCATGCATAATAAAATAGTTTTTGTTTAATTTCATTCTACACACAAGCAGAAATTGAAACATTATTTTTTAAAAAGTTTTTTTGACCTCTTACATGTTTTTGGTCAATGTTTTTTTCCAGCTACATGAACATATGAATGTACATATTTATTTGATATATAATTCAGGAAACAAATGTTTTGTCCAATGTTTCATTTCACTCAGTACTATCACTATCTAAATTATGCAATCAACATATCATTATTAACATTAAACAAATCTATCCTTTAATTTGAATTTATTAATAATACTCGTAACAGTTTTCATCAGGTCATTACACCTCTGCAAATTTAAAATAACAAATAACCATCGTTAATTTATAAATCTTCGATTTTTTTTTTAAAATATCATTTCAAAAAATTAATGTTTGTGAAAATATTCAATATAAAAACAAATAACGCCGAAAGAAGCTTTGTCTACTATAAAAACAGCACATCAGGACATTACTCTATAACCCTCTATCGTGTCATCAGGTCATTCCGATATCAGGACATTACACCCTTGGTTTAGTTGAAATCTAAAATAATAAAAAATAACCGGGTATTATTAAAAACAATAATTGAATATCATAAGATATATACCAACTCATATACATAAATGATTTGAGTGCATAAAACATCGTAGAAATATATCATTTTTGTAGAAATGTCCCATCAGGACATTACACTAAATATCAGGTCATTACACCCCTCGGGTTTGAAAATTATGAATTATAATGCATTAAGACGCATATAATTTTTTAAAATCATTATCATATGAAAGAAAGGTGTATATTTAATCAGAACAAATCTTAAAATATCATCTTTTTAATATATACTTCAGCGGAGATTGAATTATACCCTATCAGGTCAATCAGGTCATTACACTTATCAGGTCATTACACCGACCCGTCTTCGGTCTCGGTCCCGTGACTAAAACCCGGTCTTCGGTCCCGGTCCCAGATATTTTTATTCGATAAAAACAGAATATATCAGGATATTTGAGCCCCATTTCTCAATAACTAGGTATGACATCTCATGCCTGCATTCTGATAATAAATTGATCATATTATTTTCTTCTTTCGTAAAATAATATGTGAAAACTCCGGGACCGGTGGGACCGAGAAATAAAAACAATGCTAAAAGCCGGTCCAGGTCTCGACATTTTTCCTCAATAGTCGCTTTAATCTACCTTTTCATGAAAAAAGATAAGGACGTGATACTCAATGGCATCCCTTTGTATACATATATTTCTGATTTATTGTGTGTGGGTTTTTTTTTATTCCAATATTCTTTATATTTATGTCAGAATCGAACTCAACTACATGTACGTGACATTTTGTCCCAAATGATCGCTTTACACTACCTTTTCATAAAAAGATAAGGATGTAGAAGGAAAATAATATATATGTACTTATCCTGGTGTATTTGTTTGTAATTTACATTTAGTTTATTTGTTCATTTATTTTATTTCTTCTATTCCAGTCAAAATCAGTTTTCAAAGATTCATGTTTTGTATTCCGAACCCGATCTCTTTATATGGGTATATAATAGGGCTGGGACGATTCAGGGTTAGCTCGATTCGGTTCGGTTTCGATTCAGAACAGCACGGTTCGGTTATTTTCGATTCGGTTCATTGTTAGGTCCAATTTATCTAATGACACCACAAAAATTAACAATTTTAATGAGTAGCATATTTGATTTGATTTAATTCAAGTTATATAACTATATGTTGTCATTTGTAAACATCATATCTATTCATAATGGCATTTTATAACTTTGATAGAAAAAAGAAAACACTGACAGTCTATCAAAATTTGTTATATTAATGTACTGCATAAGTTTTGGATTATTAAACAAATCTATAGTGAATCTAAAATGTATATGATATTGTTTTCATTGATATGCAAAAATTCAACAATTCTATCAATTGAGAGTCTTTGAAAATCTCTCCTTTATTGATTTACTTCTCTCATGTTAACTGTCAAATCTGTGTCATTACCTACGATGTTGATTTCACTCCACCACTGACGGAAATGCTATATGTCATGTAAAGATAAACTGCAATGATCTTACGGACCATATTCTGTTGGTATCTGAGTGGTGAAAATGCTAACTCTTAACACAGTAGTGATTTAAATCTCCGTTGCATAATAAACCACATGTTTTCAACATCACTCGGACGCCATATTTGTTGTTTTGGTGTAAGTAAAATCTAAACCGAACCGAACCGAAATCCGGAATTTGTAATCGGTGCATCGAATCGAATGGTATGAATCTCGGTGCACCGAAATTTTCGGTGCACCGCACAGCCCTAGTATATAACCAATGAATATTTCTTCCTTTCTTATTTGATACTTAGTTTTCTTTTTTCAGTTGTGGTTCTCTTAGATACAATACTTTAAAAAAATCCACCTAATAATATATTTATAGTATCTATAAAAGTGTGTCATACATAGAGCACATGTATGCTCACCAAAAATGTCAGATTCTGTATACTTATACAGAAGATACCCTCTGACTTTAGATGATCTTCAAATAATCTATGGTATGTTTTTACTGTAATATTATGTGGTAACTACATGTATATTTATTGTGAATAGTTATATACGTATAAGTACAAACATACATGTATTAATTATGCTGCACAAAAACTGTTTGTTTCAAAATATCTTATATTTCAAACTGCATAAATTTGACATAAACAATGAAATCTACATTTATAAATATGCAAGACATACATGTAAATTCATTTAAGAAATAAATTTCAGTTTTGCCTACTTTTAGCGCTTCAAGAAAAGTATGCCTGCCTGAAGCATTTTATACCCTCGTGTATTTTTACTAACCATTCAAAAGTTATGGCTAAGGTTAAAGATTTTCAAAAGTAGGTCAAATATGAAAGGTGAAGAACTGCATGTAAAGAAAGGTCTTGTCACAAGTACACTTGTGAAATATGAAAACCCTATCAACATGCATTCAAAAGTTTTGCCGAAGGTTCACGTTTTTACTGACAAACAGACGGATGGACCCAAAACTATATAAATGCGCCCCGAATATCCGATTACGGGGATATAACATTTGCTTTTCAAAAGCATCATTCTTGTATTCAGAATCTTTCTGGAAAGGGGCGGGGGAGGGGGTTGTTGACAAGAGTGCACATTAATTTTGTTTCGCTATCAACAACAATTATTCATCATGTTTCAAAAATTATAATAAAATTTAATATTATTCTAATATTTACATAGAGGCTTTTCTTCCCTGATTAAAACAACTAATATAACATCATACTTTAACAAATTAATGCGATTCTCACGATACACTCGTAAATGAGAGAGAGAGAGAAAGAACAGTAACCCGCGTATACATATAACATGTACAGAGACCCGGTTCGGAATACACCAACATTGAATTTGAAAATTTTATCAATTTTTGACCTAAATGAAAAAAGAAGAAGAATTAAATTTGTAAAAACTACATCCAACAGTAAATTACAAACAAATACACCAGGAGAAGTACATATATATTATTTTTATGAAAATGTAATGTAACGCGTTCAATTGGGAGAGAAAAAATCACGTAGTTGAGTTCAAATTTGACATAAGAAGGAAAATTGAATAAAACACAAACATACAATAAATCAGAAACATACATGTGCATACAAAGGAATGTCATTGAATATAACACTCTTATCTTTTTTTAAATAAAAAAGTAGATTCAAGCGGCTGTTTAGGAAAAATAAAAAATATCGAGACCGGGACCGGCTTTTAGCACTGTTTTTACTTCTCGGTCCCACCGGTCCCGGAGTTTTCACATATTATTTTACGAAAGATGACAATAATATTATCAATCAACTATCAGAATGCAGGCATGATATGTCATATCTAAATTAACGAGAAATTGGGGCTAAAATATTCTGATGTATTCTGTTTTTATCGAATAAAAAAATCTGGGACCGGGACCGAAGACCGGGTTTTAGTCACGGGACCGAGACCGAAGACCGGGACCGAGACCGGGTTTTAGTCAGTACCGTATTTAAACATACAATGTACCGACGGAAGCCAATGTGTATCATTGTTGAATAGTAAAACTACAATCTTGTAATTACGAGGGAAGTAATAAAACTAGTCTATTAGAATAATTTATACTACTTTCTCTGGTTCAGTATTCCATGCCTCGTCTTCATCAAGGCACTTTTTAGTGTACAGTTCTATTTTTTACCAGGATTTATTGGCTGTGGGGTTTCGAAAATAGGGGAATTCTACCATTATATTTGGTTTTCAAAGAGGAGGGTCCACCCTCAAAATGTGTGATTTTTACCCTTCGGAACTCCCCTCTGGGTCCACCACTGATCTTTTACTGATCTTTTACCTATTTCTTTTCCTACCATCCAATCTAACCTAACCTAATTCCAAACAGATAGAGGGAGGAAATAAAGAAAGAATGAATGAAAGTAAATTTGAAATTAAAAAACTTCCCAAATCAACATCAAAACGTATGCTTTTTCAATATTTTATACGACCATCATTTAATAATCAATCAAAATAAAGACTAGGTTGTTATACATCGTGGACAGCTGCTTCCTCAACAGAGCACGGATATATTCATATCCTGTGATCAGTCATCCAAAAAATATCTTTGTTATCTACGCACAAGTACTCTGAAATTGATACCAAAGGAAAGCTGGAGTTCCTCATTAACAATATATACGTAGTCTTTGGTGATCAGATCTTCTTACAGTTTGTTGGAATACCTATAGGCACGAATTTTGTTCCTTTATTACCTGGCCTGATTTTATACTTTTATGATGCAGAATTTATTCAAAAGCTTCAACATGAGAAGAAAAATTCTGCGGGCTTTAACTCGACATTTACATATATCGACGACGTTTTATCTATATCAACACCCCGTGGGGATCCAGGTTAGAATAGGTCCTCAGTAGCCCTTGCTTGTCGTAAGAGGCGACTAAATGGGGCGGTCCTTCGGATGAGACCGTAAAAACCGAGGTCCCGTGTCACAACTGATACGATAACGATCCCTCCCTGCTCAAAGGCCTGAAGCACCAAGCATAGACCTAAATTTTGCAGCCCTTCACCTGCAATGACAATGTTTCCATATTCCAAATTCAAGAGTCAAGAGGGACGATAAGCAACATACAATCAATCATTATCTATATCAACAATCATCATTTTCATTCATATGTTGATTAAGATCAGTAGATATATCCTCAAAATAAAATACACTCTATCTTCCACAGCTGCTTCCATAGTTGAATATTTTATTAAACATGGATGTTAACGGTAAACTAACAACTCAACTTTATGACACTTCTGCTTCATACTTAGATATTTTATTAGAAGTAGACATTAACGGCATACTGACACCTCAACTGTATGACAAACGTGATGACTTCAGCTTCTCTATCGTCAATTTCCCATATTTATGTAGCAATATTCCATTATCATCTGCATATGGTGTTTGTCTCTCAGCTGATTCGATATCAATGAGATGGTCCTCTTATGATCAGTTTTTAAATCGAGGCAAGCTACTGACAAACAAGCTGATGGTACAGGGGTTTCAACAGTGAGTCTCGTTTAAAGTCAACATTTCACAAATTTTATGGTCGTTATAATGATCTTATTTGCAAATACAATCTGTCGTTAAGTCGAATGATATCTGGCGTGTTTTATAATAATCGTTAGGCCGTTGTTTACATACCGATTCTGCGTTTACCTGATCAAGATAGAAGTTCAGGGTGGGTGTGACTGGTCAACAGGAGACGCTTACTCCTCCTACGCACTTGATCCCACCTCTGGTGTGCCCAGGGGGTTGTGTTTGCCCTACACGTAATTTTGCATTCTTTATGGTGTTATTAGATTGAACACTGTTCGTAATCTACGTCTTTTCAATGGTTTACAACCTTTTGCATGACCATCTACATGCACATCTCAGTTCTAACATGTTTCACTGTATGCCTGTACTTCAAATCACACTTACTGGACGTGATTGATTTGCTAACACCAGGGTACACTTGTTTCTAAAACGTTAATTTATGTCACAACAAATGAGGGTAAATTTGCCCCAAGAGACTGCTTGCGTCTGACCTAGTTGATAAACTGTCTGTAGGACACAAATCTTGATAGCATGTCTGCAACAGAATTATTATTGTATTTTATCAGGTGTGTTTTTCATTTTCGTGTTTTTTCTTACTTGTTTAACAAATTGTTATCCAAGTCCTCTGCGACCCTTCTTCTCTGGATACATAAATCCATGGATTAATGTAAGCTGTATCAATTATAACAGGACTTCGACACACCGTGTTAAAATATGGGTGTAGATAACTGCACTTTATGTGTTTATCTATGTAATCTGACACAAAATGTTTAAATTCATGACAACAAAGACATCCCTTGAATGTACATGGCTACAATTTCCACAATTAAGGACACCAATCAAGGAAAATTCCTCTCTCATTAAATTCAACTGCTGGTGAAGAAGTATTATTCTGAGAAACAAGTTCTTCCTTTGTAACATCAGGTTCAAAATGATATCCCATATTTAATTCGCTTTATGCTGATGACATTTTAACGTTGATGCTTACAATGTGCCAAAAATCCTACTGACGTCAGCATCAGTGCTGCCCTCTGGTGGATGCTAAGAGATAACCTAGCAGCTCCTAAAGATTGAAAACATTAGTTAATCTTTATGAAATATCTCCCTACTGAAGAAAGGGACATCTTAGTGATTTTCAGAATTTATTATATACATGTACATCAAAATGACAAATTTAAACCCTTTGTCACATTTTCATGTTCACTTTCTTAAATAAAAATACTAAAATTCAGATTGCAACAAGAAAATCGTGTTTAATATGTAAAAGTATGCACACATTTGTAGAATAAGGTAGATTCTTAATTATGGTCATCTTGTAATTTGTCTTTGATTATCAGTGTATCATCTGGTCTAGATGATTCCAAAAATAAAATATTTATATATACTAAGCATACTGATCAATATTAGAAACAATTGAAATATAATAGTCTTGAACATTAAAAAGAATAACATTGAATATTACAGGTACCCAAGAACGACGCCCTCATACACAGTCCCTTATCAAATGTAAAGATTGTTCAAACGTTATAAACAAAGTTAAAGAAATAAATATAAATAATAATGATGATGAAACCTTTTACAGCGCTCCCTAGAAAATTACTCTTAGGCGCCCCACATTAGGATAAATCCAGGCATCGTGATTAATAAGTATAAAACTTTGTAAAGTCAAATCATCAACATAAAGATATGTCTTAATACTGTTTTACAGGCTGAATGAGAATCATACTTCTTAAGGTCCAAGGGAAGTGCGCTCCACGGGGAAGACGCGACTCTTTCAACACGTGTTCTCCATATGTTTTTGTCCGTGTCATAGGGACAGAAAGTGGGCACGGCGATTAAGAATGCAAGCTCCTTGCAGGCTGATACGAGCTCAAGTACAAGGGAGCCAATGCATTTACCGGTAGTGCTTAATGGACATGCACACGGATCTTGCACTGGCTTCGATACTGGACGGGTAACCAGTGAAGACACTTAAGAACAGGAGTGAAGTGACCTCGCTGTTTAGATGCTGTGATTGACCCACCGGCTGTGTTTTGGACTCTTTGGAACTTGTCAATGAGTTGTTTGATTATTCCAAAAAGCAATGCCTTTCCATGGTCTAAGTGAGAGTTCACTGGTCTTGCACACATCTTCAGTAATAAATAGTCTGTCATGCCCCGTGTTCCGAAAGTGGAAGTAGAATGAGGATGAAATTGAACTACATTGTCTTTCCATACTCAAGATCTTGTTAAAATAAATCCCGAGGTTTTTATATGATTGGATTCCTAAGAGATGTTTTCTCCGAATGATAAAGCAAATTGTTGTATAAAATCAGTAATCATGTGTTTGTCTTAAAAACCATAAGTTCAGTTTTATCATGATTGAGTTTGAGCTTATTCGAACCGTCCAGTCTCGCATGCCGTCAAGACACAATGAAAGTCTATTTGATAAACAAACCAAAATAACGAACAGTGATCAATCCCATAAATCCTAAATTGCAATGGTTTCAACAAGCTCGGTTGACATCAGCTTTTCGCAAATTCTATGATCGTTATAATTGTAACTGTAAATTCAAACATGGGATTGTGTGCGTTTCACAATTGAGAGACAAACCCTAGCATTCAGAACTGTCCGGACAATGAATGTTATATTCCTGTAAGGTTTTCTGGAGTGCCTTCAAATATCCATGCTTTGAGAGCACAAATTCTAGAAATATCGTAGCCTTCTCCTTTCTACTTTTCTTGCCGTCAGACCACAATGTATACACAGAACTGGGTACATCCTTCATGTTTTTGATCGTAGCATCTATGAAATCGGAGTCGATCTCGTCAAGGACATCGTCCCAATTTGATTTGATCCATTCTTTTGTAGGGTCTAATAACAAAAACACAAATATTACGAATAGTAAGATTATTTGAATCTAAGAAATTAAAATAATTTCACTATATCATATACATATACGCACCTAATTCTGTATCACTTTTATCTTCATTTGGAATGGAATTACAATATTTTTCCAAATGTGACCATACTTTCTCGAATTCATCCTCTGATAATTTGCAGCACTTGTTTAAGAAACATTCTGCTCGCTCCTTTCTACTATTTCTGCTTCTGACTTTCTGCACAAACTCCTCATCAAATTTCAAGCAATTCAGGATTGTTAGTGGTTCAAGTTCATCCAAAAGAGAATCCCAGTTTTCATGGACACGTTTTGCTGCATTGTCTTGAATACCAAAGAAAGAAATCCAAAAATACATGTATATGATAAATTCTTAGTATTCCCAAATCTTCTAATAACGAATCATTTAGATTTTCATCTGAATTGGTAGATTTTTACTTACTTTCAATTTCAAGATAAAAATGGCCACACAACAATTTAATATAAACAAATATATACACATACCTACCTTAGTACTAAATAAAAATGAAACAACATAATTTCTATGAAATGCAGCTTTAGCATTACCATTTTCTGATTGATTTGATGGCACAACTTTAGTATATACTTCATTTCCTTCCATCGGTAGATTTGTGTCCCGAAGAATATGATTAACTGCATCTCTGACCATCTTCTCTCCTCTCCGTAAATTATCTTTAATACCGTTATCTTGGAAACGCAACCGAACATGTACGAAATTGGATCCATTCAAGGCCTTTCCTGAAAGAATTTCAAAATAAATTTAACATTATGATATTAATGATGAGTTCGTAATACTGAGTAAATTTTATTCCCATAGCAGTTAGAATGTAAGGAAGATGAAGTTCAACCAAATGCAACATTTTTAGACCTTAAATTTATAGATTTACATGTCTTTAAGTGTAGGCGAGTGAGTATCCATTACTGGTTGTAAAGTCTATTTGTGACAAAACATGAATATCATTTGATACGGAAAAGCATGGTCCGACATTTGTACCGTGTTAGTTATAGTAGAAGTTTCTCTGCACGTATGTTATAATTAAACTAATCTTTAAAACAGAGTAAACTTGAAAAAATGCTCATAAAACTACAAATACACATATATCATACCTATCTTTATCAAGTTCCCGTTCTGAAATATTTTACCGACTCTTTTACGAGATACGGCAATTTGACCATCATCGGTTTTAATAAACTCCAAGAAAGCCATGGCATGCTTTTCTCTCATCATGAAGGTCACAACTATCGGACCACTTTCTAGGGCGGTCATCAAAATTTCACCAGGATTTACTCCTAACGTTTTAGCAAGCCAGTTCCTCAGATCGTGAATTTCTGCCTCATAGTCCTCCAATTCAAATACCATGATGTGGAATTTCAAACGCTGTTGTCCTCTACCTGAATAATATGAATAAAGATTTATTCAAAATCGTATTAGAATATGAATCGCCTCTTAAGATACCCAGTATGTCTACTTACACGGAGTTGCATTGGCATGGAAACATAAGAGTTGGAACTGGTTTTCGGACACAAATTTTCGACAGCTTTCACTGATATAATGAGCGCCGCATTTATTGAACATCCACTGTAGAAAACACATGTTGTACTGAAGTTTGAAATTCTTAGACAGGTGCTCTAATATCGCATTTGTATCCATCACTTTTACCATCTCCTTTTCAATGAAATCTAAATGACAAATATAAATGTATTACTATGATAAAGTTCAATTGAAATGACCATCATATGTACTTTAATAATCAATACAGAAATAATAGATAAATCAAAATACAATATTGATATTATGATTTAGTTTTAGAATTCAAGAAGTTTTTGAATACCATGTAGAATGTACTTCATGGATTGAAGTATGTCGTCTGTTATGGAACCGCCTAATTCCCTCAGGAAATCTTCCAATTTCTTTTCATCCTTGGTCCATCCTAGAAGTTGCTCTGTGTCTGTTTTTCAGTTTCAAAATATACCATATTACTTTTGTTTAGGTTTTATTGTATAACTAACAAGTGTTATGTACTTTCTTCGTAAATTTACCTTCTCTGCAATTTCCTTCCGAAAACATTCCAACATTTTTCTCCCCAAAGTGGACCTAATAACGAATAAGTTCATCTTAGATCATAGAGCTTGACGTCATTAAATACGTGATTTTATCAACGTCTTATATATTGTAAATCATGAAAAATATTTCATTGCATATTTTAGATTGTTAAACGTCGGAACAAGAAAAGATTATTCTAAGAAAGAGAAATCCAAATTAGATTTGTTCTGAAACGCCTATTCATACCTGTAATTTGTCGTCATCAGAAACTGGATAATCGGATCTCAGGACACACCCGCTTAGTGCTGCTTCAGCTGTTAGCTCCTTCACTGACATCAACAGGTCTTTTGGAGTACCAAAGAAATCAATTAATTGTAAATCATTAAGGTAGCATCTAAGAGAAGAAATAAGAAAAAGAGAACTTACCTGACATGTATATCACATCATCTTCAATCATCACTTTGACAGTTTTGTAATGTAACGGAAGTTTCAACATCCATTGGCACGTCATACTCCGTTTTGATGGTAAATAGAGTGTTCTTAATGATGGGATTAAGCAATTTCTTATCATAAATGTAACAACCACACACCCATTTTTAACACCAGACACTATTATGTCGTCATAATTTGCATGGATTAACGTCGACAACATTATTCTCAAAGTTTCAAGCTCTGAACGTTCGTAGAGAGACATATTTGGGCAATTAATCAAGTACACCACTCGAGTGTGATCTGGAAAAAAAAAACATTTATACATGTAATGTTTTTGCAATGTCTGTAAACTGAAATGATATCAAGCTTTGATATTGTTTATTTTATTTATGCCTACATGCATCACTGAAAGAACACTGAATAAATAGGGCAAATGGTAATAATTCTCTTTCAAACTTAAATGTCTTTGGTCCTTTTTGGAAGCAATAAAAAGTGTATGAATTTAAGTTGTGTGCATATATAATAAAACGGAGCTAACTTTTATACAAATGCTTTAGATAGTCTTAGAACACATGACAAACTTATCAA